>NC_051162.1:162158159-162240590 GCF_013339745.2 Dermacentor silvarum | reverse complement strand
AAGTATAATAATAACAATACACAACCCTATTGGAAAACGAAACATGCGGGCATAGTATACAACCCGACACACAGCCCATAGTGGATTAATGCAGTGGGTGTTCCTGGTAGTCTTGGTGGGTGGTGGGCATGCTGGGTGGGTGGTCGGTTGTTGGCATAGCGGGTGGCGTCACGGTGGTTGGTAGGTAGTGGGCATACCGGGCGGTTTCAGGGACGCTGGTGGATAGCGGCACGCCGGGTGGAAGTCATAGTGGGTGTTGGGCAAGTGCGGTTGCGGGACTGGCAGCCATGTTAGGCTCTAGCAGTCTCGGTGTGTTTTTTTTTTCGCTTGGTTTGCCACGCGGCATAGCATCATGTAGGGTTAAATATAAGTGTGCAGGCCCGTTTCATAGAGATACTGCAACAGCGACTTATAAATGCGTCTCTAATTGTCTTCGTCCCAGGACACGTCCAAAAGTAAAAGACACAGGAGTAGAGCACTTCGGACACCGGGCAATGTCTTTGTACGGTTGACCCCAAGCACGAGTGACGGCTGGTGTAAGGGTTGCCTTGGCCCAAAGTCTCCGTAGAGAGACTTCCCCACCCTTGAAAGATTGTGGGGAAGGCAGGAGACACGCGGGGGGATGACGGCAAGGTGGTTTTCAACTTCCTTCGATGAGGACACGCGTTTTCACGCTGAAGGATGGATTATCAGGCAATGAAAACAGAGCGGGTGTCGAGAAAGATTGAGCAATGCAATCCACAAGGGCATTGTTGTGGTCATGACCATTTGCCTGCACCCAGTAACCTTTGCACCTGTAGAATTGGGAGTTTTCTGTATCTGCTCACGAATACGCAATGTTTTCGTTACTTGTTTGCGATGCTTAACTGCGCCGAGGCTGTCAGTATAGATGTGGGCTTTGGTGATGTTAGACAAGTTCACAGTCGCATCGTGTATAGCCTGCAGCTAAAATAATAAGGGGTCTGAAAATTCTGTTGCATAGTCGCGAGTGTCTTGGATCTCAGGCCGTGTATATCACACAGCATCCGGTAGGTACTATCGTGAGGGCGTATCACATAGCCTGAACACTGCTAAGGGCTACCTTCGGCGACCGCCGTGGGAAACAAAGGGGAAAGGGGAGACTTTTGTAATAACTGTTGGCACTTCCACCATGGGTCTGTACACACAGTGTGGAACTTCACTTCGCCAGCGCACAGTGATAACTGTATGGTAATGCGGTTACTGGTAACTTGTGCGCCGAAGCGCGGCCAAAAGTAGAGTTGTTTTAATATGTAAGCAACTCGTCCCATCGATTGATATAAAGAGTCGTTTAAAATACAAGCCAATATCTAAATGTTCCGTCATACGGTTGCACGAAGAACAAGAAATGAAAAATCATGAAAAAATGTACTTGCTGTAAGTCCCTGCGACACAACCGTCTTATCGGCTGCCAGTGGCCAGTGAAACGTCGTAAGCTGCCGGTTTTCGACGAACGCAGGTACGGTGGGAGTGCCAACAGTTAGCGGAAGTTTCGACAGCGCCATCCGCGTGTCGCCTGACTCGGTTTAGATAATATTTGCCACGCGTTCGCGTGTTTCCGCTCATATTACTCATGACAGTACGGTGGTTTCAGTCGTTGCAATCGGTTCAACCAACCGGGAGAGCTTTGTCATCTGGTTAATGGTTAAGGCTCATTCACACTTGGTCAACCCAACACCGATATTAGTCTGCCAACTTTCGGCGACAGCCTTTTCCATCCTTTAAACCGCTGGCCTCGGCGTTTTCCGTTGGGTAAACTACTGTCGCCAACTGTCGGCAGACCAATATTGATGTCTTGTCGGCCTAGTGTGAATGAATCTTTAGGGATCTATACTTCTATGGTGGAAGAGTATCCAAGTTCGTAGTCATAGAACAGTCTCCATAGAAATAGGAATAGAGCGCCGCGACTGTCCGTATGTGGCATCTTTTGAGCTTTCTTGCTTGTTGTCACTGCTCAACGAGGTCATATATGGTGTTAAGCTGTGTGTACTCTTGTAAAGTTGCTTTAAGTGTTAGACGAGGGAGGGCCGTAATTGCCGTCATGGCACATCTGTTGATAACCACAAGTTTGTCCCACTGTTGAGCAGTCAATCCTAGGAACTGCACTTGACATACAGGGTGTTTCATTTTAGCTGCACCAATTTTTATAAAATTGCCTGTGCCAGATAGCACAATTATAATCCTTGATCTAAACTACTCGATGAGGCGGCCATTACTTCCACGAGAAATCAAAACGCTTAATTGAATAATTAGCATAATTACGCTAGTTAACTTTTTAATTAATGATTTTACGGCACATCTTTCAATCTACGAATTATAGCCGCTGAGTTCGCAAGGCGTATCCACTTGGAACGAATTATCAGGACTGAACCAGTTTCGCGGTATTAATTTTTAACGTGTCCGACGAAATGTATGGGCGTTCCAGTTAACTTTTATTGCGATAGCAATTATATGGACACTTCAACCGGATTTCTGCCGTTGCCGTCGCCGTCGCCGTGAGGTTCCCTATAGATAAAATCTTCGCCGCGGGCCGTATGCCCGAGCGGAAGCGTGCGGGTACGCGCGCTATCACGGAGAGCGAACGCACTCAAACTCCCACGCGCAAGCAAGGAAGCCGGAAGCCAGCGCCGGAGGGGCGGGGGGGGGGGGGGCGCACTTCTCTGCCAACAACCGCGCTCGTCTCGCCCGCACGGTCTCTTATCTCCCCACGGCTCTGACCTTTCTGCGCCGTGCAATCGCCGCTCAGTTTCCGTCGAAGCGATAGACCGCACGTACCTTCGCCGCTGCGGCGTATATATGCGCTTGCTGCCAGCGTTTTGACAGTCGTTGTCTGCAGTCATTCAGTGTGATCTATTCACGTTGTTTGTGCGCGCTCACACCACGCTTGTTCATTCAGGTAGTAAGTCGGGCCACATTTTCCAACGCACGCTACACATGCAATGCTGCCCGGATCGGCAGTGCAGCGCTACAGGTGTGTCCCTTCGCACGCGCTGCCCTCGGGAAGCGCTTTTCATCAACACCACCGTTTCACACGCGCCTTCTCGTGGTCATCGAGTCTCTCTTCATGTCGGTCTACCTACGCCGCAGCACACCTGCTTACTTAATCAGCTCATGTTTAGTACAATTCATATTGCTACCAAAGCGCTCACCTTACTTCGTATGACATCGCTGTGTTGCTATCGCATTCATTGCTTCGCCTTAGGGCCAAACTGTGACATTTTTTTTGAGGAAACGCTGTTTATGCATTGAAGCACAAAGTTAACTGGAACGACCCATGCATTTCGTTCCGGCCACTTTGAAATTATTATCTCGAAACTGGTTCAGTCCTGAGAATTCGTTCCAAGTGACATACGCCTTGCGAACTCAGCGGCTATAATTCGAAGATTGAAAGATGTTGCCGTAAAATCATTCATTAAAGTTAATAAGCCGTAAGCTTGCTAATTACTCATTAGGCGTTTTGATATTCTCGTGGAAGTAATGGCCGCCTCATCGTGAAGTTTAGATCAGGATTATAATTGTGCTATCTGCCACAGGCTATCTTTAAAGATTTTGGTGCAGCTAAAATGAAACACCTGTATGAGGCGAGGCTCAAGGACGGACGCGCAGGACCGCAGCGCACAACATCAGTGCGAGCCCCCCACTCGGTGGCGGCAATTTTGTGAATCGGGGGAAACGGTTTCCGCTGATGTCTTGCTTATCTTCTTGATTCACTTCACGCTAGACCCGACTGGTGAACAACCTGTCCAAGAACCCGCAGCTCTTTAATCTCAGGAATCAGCGATGAGCCAATCTTAAGATGGAAGTCGCTATCGGAAACTTGATTCTTTTTTTCGCTTGGTTTGGAATGCGGCATAACATCACAATGATGTTAAACATAAGCATACATGCCCGTTTTATACAGATACTGCAACAGCGACTTATAAAATGCATTGTCCATAATCCATCTATTATAGTCTTCTACTTGATCACTATTCAATATCACACCCTTGAGAACACTTTCTCGAATTGTCTGACTTTCTGCCCGGTTTGTTGGCAATGTGCACATAGCGAGATTTGTGTGTGGATATCTGGAGCCCAGCGAACTGCAGGTACTCGTGTCGCACATCAAGACCTTTCTGCATTTGTTTACATTGTATCTTGAGGTATGTGTGTCTAGTACGGTTTATGGAGATTGACATCAATCCAGCTAAAATGCAGACTGCGGGCATACCTTCAGTGACGTCGTTCTCTCCGTCGCATCCGAACGTATGTGCAACTTCATTAAGAAACAAAGACGTAACCATAATTGAGAAATAATGTAATGAACCGTCAGGATTAACCCAGTGATAAAAACCGGGGCCGCACGTTTCAGCTTCGCTGGTCATACCTTGTCTTTGCTGGTTTCAGCTTCGCACTACATAAACTGCTTACAGCTTCTTTTTTTTTTTTTTTGCTTCGGCGCAGATTTTTTAAACAAATTTAGATGGAGGGAATGCAATAAATAGCCTTTTACAGCGTATACATTAGAACTAGGAATGCCGAAAGTTAGCGGCAGTTGTAGCTGAGTTGGAAAGGGGACAGTGCTGGTTTTAATGCAGCAGCATTCTTTGGCGGGTACCCCAGCCCCGTAACGCGACAATTGTAATGCTTTGTATCTGCACAAAAATGTGCAATTCGCAAAGTTAAGCCATTTAATTGCTATAATAGGGATAATGTAGATCACTGGGAGATTTATAAGGGATAAGGAACAAGTCAAACAAAAAATAATAAAATCAGCGTACCAATTGGGATACATAGGGCTCCTTAGAAAACACATGGGAAAGCTTTAGTAGGGGTTGGCGCTACTGAAATTTGGAGGTGGGTCAACTTGAAATTTGGGGCTGTGTCAGCTCGAAATTGGGAGGTTGGTCAACTGAAATTTGGAGGTCGGCCAATTTGAAAGTTAGGGGGGTGTGAACTTAAATTTGGGAGTGGGAAAAATTATAAATATGTTACCGACTTGAAATTTGCGGGCAGGCGAACTTGAAATGTGGGGTGGGCCAACATGAATTTGTGGCGTGCCAACTTGAAAGTTCGATGTGGACCAACAGAAATTTGAAGTATACTTACGCATATTTAGACAACTCCAGTGGAGTTTCTGCATTCTTTCTCCAGCTGACGACTACACCGTAATCGGACGTATTGAAACGGCCGGTTGATAAAAACGCGTGTCGTGGTTTCACCAATTTACATTTTATGATACTACTATGAGACCAGAATAATACGACGAGCAGAAATGCGGCGGGCACTGCAGAGTTCGCCTTTTTCGCTCATGTAGGGCAAGCTAGTGAACATTGTGCTCGTACCACCGCGTCTCTATCCGCCACGTGAAGTTCGTCGTGAAAGTTTGCTCTAAAAAGACACCGGTTAGTGACAAATCTCTAGGGCCAGTACAGATATGGCTCCATAGTTTACTCAGTGCAGGCTCTGCTTGGTGATAAACGTGTTACTCGTGCCAGATACTGTGGTTACACAAACACTGTCACCTATTAATCGTGTTATTTGAACGACGCTATAAGAACAGAGTTTTAAGCTTGTACTTCAGTGAGGTATACCGGGAAGAGTATGGACTACAGCGCTGATATCAAGCATTTATAAAGCTATTCTCAGAAGATGAGTGTTTCTAAAATAACCACGATGGCAATTGTCATCGCCCTTTCAACTAACGTAGAAAACACCTGCGCAAATCATTATTCCAACTTCATAGTTGCTGCATTTCTTTATCTCTCACATTACCATGTCTGCACTTTCCAAAGTACTCTGCATAGCTTTGACACAGCCATAATAGAGGAAAATAGGAACTGACAGATTTGTACACAATGATATGCTGAATGAGCCAGTAAACCATTAAACACACCCCTTTAAATCCATTAAACACACCCTTGGTTTATATGGCACTGGTTGTTCTTTGTGTTTCTTCATGCACACATCTTGGTCAAGGCACAATTATTTTGTTGTGGTCATATAGCACAGTCTGACATTATTTCGATACTGGAGGCGATATCATATATGGTCGAGAGGTATCATTTCTAACTTCATACCACCAATATGACACGCATACATCATACAAGCATGGCCCCGTAAAGTGTGTCAAGTACCCTAAGAAAGCTAATACATTAAAGAGTTTGCAAAGTGATCATCATATGTCACCAACTGTCATACTGAAACTGTCATCATGGGCGTTCCGTGGCCACGCTAGCTTTGAACGTGAGGCCATGAATCATAATTTTGACCATTTGGTAGCACTCGGATGTAGCCTAATGAAAACGTTAGTTTGATAAGGAATGTGTGCACAATAAAGATCCACGCTACTCCTAATTCCGAGTTTTCAATCGCTACGCCTTACTTCAATCTCCTTGAGAGCGGCAGGACACACCGAATTCAATTTAGAAACCTAAAATAAGTTGGGGCGTGAGGATTTCTCAATTTCTGAACGGAAAAGTCATGATGTTTTCTGTTGGCTCCCTGTTCGTAAATTCAACACTTCTGAAACACCCATCGCAGGGACTGAGTGGACGTTTGATCGCTGTACATAGGTCAGTGCTCCAATTTTTGGTAACTCAGCAGGAATGTGAGGGAGTTAGAACCGAAAAAAGTACCTCGATGTTTGCTTGCGACTGGCTTCACCGAAATTTGGCGCGACCAGCTCGGTAATCGGGACATCGCGATATGCAGTGCGTGGATGACACGTGAGCGCGGTTCCCAAGAACCGCCGCGGGCACACCTACAACACGACGCGCGCTACTCTGGCGCCCTCTCGTAGCCATCATCACTGGAGGGCGTGCCTTGCGCCGCACAACGCCTTTCTTCTCACGCTTTCACCATAGCCTCCTCCTCCACTTTCCGCCTCATGCTTCCGCTGCACCCTCCTCCTCTGCTGTCCTCCTCGTTTTCTTTGCTTTGGCCGCTCTATTTATGACCCGCTGCCCTACGCGATCGCTCTTTCATTCACAGTGCGCGTTCGCTCTGCTACAGCGACGCTCGCCGCGGGAACGGGCGCGTAAGAGCTGCGCTCTAAAATGATTTTTATTGGCATTTATGCATAGTACTTATTACCATAAACATAGGGCTTCCTACCACAATCTCTGATGTCCACTATTCTATGTGTCATTGCATTCCTGCTCATCGTCATCCCTCTTCCCAGTATTCGCACTGCTACTCCTATCCTGCCCACTAACTATCCTCTACTTCCCAGTATTGCCTGCCATACATTTGCCTCTACCCACCTTCGCTCCACCATTCCCCCTACTGCGTGCCAGTATGTCCAACAATAACTACCATGCTCACGATAATGAGAATAGCTTCGCATAATTGACATCACATTTTTCACTATGCACAGTAAAGTTTCCAGTATACTCATTAATATTTTCAGCACCATCCATGGTGATTTCTGGTTAGTTTAATATAAGATCTGTGTTACTGCAACAAGGACAAAAAAAGCGCCAGAGGAAAGGCGTTAGCGTATCATGCATGTTTTTCTGTGTCCTTGTAGCTGTCGTGTAGCCGCAGTTTTTACTGAGATAAACTAACTATTCGTAAACAAAATGTTTTTCAGTATGACTGCAGGGGCCCCATGACATAAGAATATTCCTATCTGTTGTTATTCCGAACTTCCTTCGTCAAATTCACGCCACATCCGACGTAAGCACGGGGCGGTGACCCAATACGTCGTCTGACGAGTTCAACCAAATGCTCTCCAAATGCTCGCCATATTTATTGCTTTTAAGCAAATACAAGTGCCTACATTGACATGTTTTTCTTGTCTAACTGGTTGCAAACAGGCCTGGAGCCCGCTCAAGTGATGAGAATTTTGGTGGGGCCGAGCTAGCGCAGAGAACGTACATAGTCATATGAGGAGTGTGGTGCCAGCGTCAGTGATTGGCCCTCCTGTTGCCTAATTTGCGGTCGCTGATCGAAAATCTCGACGGCATGCACCGGAAGGTTACAAATACGAAATTCCGCTTCAGCAAAGGAGAGTTGGCAGAGCAATGTCGTGCAGATGCCGAAATGGATCAACAACGTTCCACTACCACGCGAAAATATTTATTATGCGCAAAAAATACACTCCCGAGTGGCCAATGCCAGACCGCTTGGTGGGCAGCCATTTCCTATTCCTTACGGAACGGAGCACTCTCTTGCTATTCCGAAAAGTGTTCAGATTTGCTCGGCATACTAATGTTTTTTTAATGACGAGTTGTCGCCGTTTTGTGACGTCACGTGACAGACAGGCGAAGTAGATGGATCGCGAAGGCTTTTGATCAATAGAGGGGGGCTAATGGCATAAAAGAAAGACGTAGAATTTTACGTCTTTCTTGCCTAATCATTCCTAATCAGCGTGTACAATATCATATCAGATGGAGAGTTTTCGTGGTCTTCGTGACTAAGCGTGACAGACAAGCGAAGTGGCGTTGGCTCGAACACGTTTTCGCAGATTGTGAAGGACTCATTGCAGAAATCGAATAGAAGCAGTTTGGAATATACTTACGTGATAGTGTCCCTGACCAACTAGTATCGTCGATTTGCTTACGGCTTAGCGCTTTTATAGTTCCGTGGGTTAGTTCTGATCCACGGAACGGCAAGTCTCAATCTGATTAGCTTATCAACTGAGGGCTAACTTCATTGTAGGCCACCTCACTTCGTGTTTTATTGCAAAAATTTTGAATGGAAAGCTCGCGGGTGACATCCGGTAGCGGTGTGTTCATCATCATCATCATAGTACCAATATGTCCACTGAAGGCGACGGGCTCACCCTGTGCTCTCCAATTACTACGTTTTTCACTAGGTAATTCCAACTTGCACCTGGAAACTTCCTAATTTCGTCACCCCACCTAGTTTTTAGCCGTCCTCGGCTATTGCGGAACTTTCAAGTTATCCTAATTCCTCATCGTGTTTTCACCATTGGGTCCGTATAACTGTTTGGCCTTGTGACGCATTCATCAGTTCTATTTCAAACATTCTTGTGCCAAAGTGTTCATTACAATGGAAAATAAGCTTACTACCTTTATATCCTAGCTGCCTCTACATACCAGTGTAGATGTCTGACGTTTTTTTTTCAACTTTACAAAGGCTTATCTACATTCCGCTAAATTTTTAAATCCACAATATTATCGATTGCAATTCTCTAAAAAAACTGTATGGTCGTCTTGCTTCGCTTCACGACTACGACCGAGTTCTTATCAAGGTGAAACGACTTACCAACAGAATGAAATAGGGCAAAATTTTTTCCCCTTAGTTTGGTAGTTGATGCAGATACAGGTGATCGGAATTACTCCACAGCCAAAGTGCACTCTTTGTAAAGAAAAATACCCAGCCCTTCCCCTTTCGAGAAAAGGGGGGTAAGGGAAGCTTCTGCCAAGACGACACTGTCGTAGGCGTTCCGCTTCATCTGCCCTAAACTCAGGCTCCCCGGCTCTTCGCTGGCAGTCGGCCTCTACATTGTGCTCCCACAACACGGGGTCCGCAGTTGTTCGCTGACGTTTCGCCTGGGCTTCGGAAGCCCGCACGCTAGAATTGGCACGATGATGAGCCCTTTCCCGAGCGAGTTCGTGGCGCCGTTGCTCAAGTGCAGACTGCTCCTCGGCGGAACGCACCACGCGATGCCTTCCCATCCGGTCCCCGAAACTGACGTGAGGCTAGCGAAGCCCGGAGGAGCACGCGCCAACCCCTTTTCATTCCCTTTGCTCCCCAGGACACGCCAAGCGACCATGAATGGTCGAGCGCGTCACGGGATCCGGCTCCGGCGCAGCTTGCCTCCCCCCCCCCCACCCCCACCCCCTACACTTGTGAGGCGATAGAAGGTTCGCTTGAAAATAAGTTCACTAAAATAGTCAGGCCACAGTTCTCTCTGGGGTTTTACGTGCCAAAACCAGTTCTGATTATGAGGCATACCGTAGTGGAGGGCTCCGGATTAATTTTGACCACCTGGGGTTCTTTAACGTGCACTACAACGCAAGCACACGGGCGTTCTTGCATTTCGCCTCCATCGAAATGCGGCCTCCGCGGCCGAGATTCGATCCCTCGATCTCGTGTTCAGCAGCGCAAGTCGGGCCCCAGCAGCAAAGTTACTAGAATCTTGCACAGTAGGTCATCTTGCTCGCTTAGTAAACAAAATGATTTGAGCGGATGACCACACCTGCTAAACATGTGAAGTCTGCATAAATAATTGAAATATACTCTTACTCTGATTTAAGAGTACTATCAATCGGAACTACCAGAACAGTATTAGGCAACTTGATGGTCTCAAAGCTTTAGATGCCGCGCTTCCTTATATACATGAACCATACATCCCGCATGTGCCTGTGTACTTTTCCTTTCTTTGTTGAAACCCAACTATTTCTGAGATTGTAATGCGGTTAGCATTCTTTGAAACTTCATCCTGTTTGCGGTATGTTTGCATGTTCGCACCTAACCACTTTCACGCCAGCTTGGGTCACTGGGCAGTCAATGTAAACTGCGTAGAGCGTTGAGCTAGGGTGCTGAAGGAATCGGCTTGAAAAGTAATCGTCGAACTAACTTTTGCCGCAGGGTATGTCGCACTAGGTGTGTGGCGCTCTTCAATGAACTTCTTTGACGCCAACATATGGGTCGCTGCGTACCTGGCGTTTGGTATGTGCCGCGCTGCAATAAATTGTTTTGACGTCAATTTTAGTCGCTGGGTATGTGTCATTCGGTGTGGGCCGTTTTTCATAATAACTATCATATAAGCCTTATTATGGCGAGTTGCAGACCCACCAGAAATTGATTGTTATTCGTGTTAAATTTCCCAATTATCTAAAAAATTCCTGCACCGTCATGTTTTAATGTTATCCGCAATTAATTCCAGCCGAACGCATCTCACGATGAATGTTAACGATAACGTGCTTAGCGGCACACCGTCCCAGCCAAAACGACATAGGCATGAGGTGTGCATGCGGCCGTGCCCCTTTCTTACACTTCCGACTTGACATGTTGCGCCATCGAGTGGTGTGGCCAAAGGTCCGCACATGGTGCGTGTCAGAATACATATGACACGTGTACGATTCCGCTCAGCGTCGGAAAAGTTTTAAACGACATTTCTTGTCCTTGATGACCGGTACCTAGCCAGTGACCCAAGTTGGCGTCAAAGAGGTACATTGAAGAGTAGCACACACTGAGCGTGTGTTGCTCAAGTTGCCATAGAAAACAAACGGTCAGAGACATACTTAGAGACATCCCGGAATGTGTGTGAAGAATGTTAAGAATGACAAAATCACATTATGAATCTAGGTATTATTACTGTTAGTGTTTCTTTCTGCGGGGCAATATACCTTTTGTGTTTGCGAGCCATGATGCAAAAATCCCTGATGGTGCATATTCATGACTGCGAATCGCAGCACAAATGGCAGAGCTGAAGGTACATATTAAAATCAATAACCTTAGAGGGAATTACTTGGATTGAAAAATGTTGTGGTGGAAAACCAGAACATTCAACGAATCTTATCTTCTCGCTTCTGATACGTGGAATAGATATTACTCGCATCAATGTTTTACATGCGTATGACCCAAACTGTCGCATCGCTAACTTGTTATGCATATCGATGAATACTGAACAACTACTTTTTATTAAAGTTAGTGGCTTTTCCTACGCTCTTTTTCTTCGTGTCACACTTACAAGTGGGTTTGCGAGAAAAGGTGCTCAATCTTGTGCGAACTTGGCATTTTGCCAAACTTCTTTTTTCAGAATCGGATCTTTTCATGATGGTCAAGGCAAAGCAGGCAGTTGCTTAGAAATTGGATATATAATGAGCCATTACATGATAAAACCCGCAAATCCATCCTACTCTGTTTGCAGCATTAGGGCCATTAAGAGGTTCTTGCGGTAAGTTGTCTTGATAAAACTATCTGTGCAATGAAAATTGGCAGTTTTCTTTTCAGCACGTTGGTGGCAGCTGATCTAGGCTGACACAGACCGACTAATCAGTGTGCAGGCGATGGTTAAGCTCTATTTTGTATCATACGTAATTGAGCTAAGGTGTTCATGGGTATGGAAGTGCTCGAAATCACTACATGCGCCTTTTCTGGCCTCCGCATCAATGTAAGTACGCCGCACAGAGTCAAATTTCAGGGAGTTGAGAGATTGTTAAGTTTTTTGCGAATGAATATTTTTAGGCTCTAGTTTAATTACTGGTGAATGAAATAATAAGCCCTAGCTAACCTAAACAAAACGTGTAGTTCGTTTTCCATGTCCTGGTGAAAATAAACATTGCGAGGAGTGTTATTTGAAAATAATGTGCCATTTTTATGTATATCAGCACTTTTCGTATGTGCGCCAGACCTTAAGCAAGAGGTGGTTACAAATGAACGTATACACTGAATATATACAACTGAATACATCAAAACGCATACAAAACTATTTGTACAATGGACATTGGGAGTTCTTTTTTCACTAGGTTCTCGGCGAGTGATCGGGGCTGACACAGACCGACTAATCTGTGCCCAGGCTACAGTGCAGTGACACTGTAAGTACAGCTGCAGCGGAAATAAATTAGGGGCAGCTTCACACTAGTGGAGCGAAGACTCGGCAAACAGCGAACCTGGTGCCCCGCCTAGTTTATGTCTATACGGCCAAGTTATTGCGAAGTTATACTCCGAGACTCGGCCATTTTTGCGAAAGATCACCCCGGAATCATCGCCAGCCCAAGGAGCAACGAACACTCGGCCATTAAGGTGTCTGGACGCTTCGGGACACTCAAACGCTTTTGCTCGGTTTCGCGGGCTGGTAACTCCGGATCTGCTGCGAATCGCCGGCGTTTCGCTGTCGCTTCAGTGGCGCTATACTCGGGATCAGACAGAAGTCGTCTTACTCGTTCTCGAGCAGCGGCGCGGCGGCTTCCGCGCCGCAATTCCTCTTCTTCGGGAGTGACGCTCTTCTTCGGCCACCCCCACTTCGGGGCGATGTGCTCGGCGCGGAGACAGCTGAGTTTTTGTGTCGCCGTGGCGGCTACGCAGAGGTGTATATCCCGTGGGTTGACACAGTGACGTCACGGCTTAGCTCCGCCTCTGCGCAGCCGTGGCAACCACTCCAAACGGCGCGGTGATGTCATGGCTCGGCAAAGCTAAGGCGAAACGATACGGCGCACGCGGTGACGTAACGACTCGCCCAGCTGTGGCGAGGCTTGGCGCGGTCAGCGCAGCTCGGACAAAGCTTCGCTAGGCGACGCATGGTGACATCATCATCAGGCGGAGGTTTTGAGACGTGCACTCGACAGACCATCCTCGAGTTGAAACAGCTTCTAGCCCAAAGGGGTATATATGTGCCACTGCGCTTGGACCCTTTCTGCACTACCTCCAGGATCGGCCCACATTTCAAGCGTACGCCACCAGGCTCCCTCATTACCCCCTCCTCTAACGACATTTTGGCAAAATAAAGTTAAATCTCTCTCTTTCTAGCTTAAACAGCTTCGCTGTTAAATAATTAGCACAAGTCCCCATGGCCGGAGCAGTGAAATTGCGGTACGCGGCGCTCCTGTTCCCGTGCACACTGGTATCTTAAGGGCCACATGATTCATGTTTCAAAGATGGAGTGCACGGCACTCTTGTTTTGGGCGTGATAGGGCACAACAGCGTTACGTGCCGCAATTTATCTGACCGGGAGATCGGTCACTTGTGCAAATCTCTTTTCCGCTGCAGCTGTACGATGACGCAGGGAGATACCCTTCTAGCGAAAAACTTTCTTTGACAATGAAAAGACTATGGGTACGTAGTTTCTCCGCGTGGGTGATTGCGCTAAGTAGCTTGTCATAGCTGCACAGATCTCCCTATTTTTTGGCACAGACACTGAACCAGGGTAGCTTCCACGTGCTACGTTTTAATATTTTCCCAAACGCACAATGCAATAGCAATGAACTAGGTCATATTTAACACTGGGTGGTGCATTTTGTCCTCCCGATTGCCGTTGTGAATAACATCTTTATGTTTTCTATTCCGCCTCTTAAACTAACGCAGGACTGTTTTCAGGAGCGATGTTCAGCGCGATATGCCTCACTATCTTTACCTTCATTGTCACAGAAAGTTGAATGCGAGTATAGGTGATTGGGGAACGTGTCGGTTGGGGGACACTTGCACAAAAAAAACACGCGCAGATACACACACGCACACTAGAGCACTGCACAGGCCCAGCCCGGGCCTGTTTTTACGTTTGGCTGCCCGCCCGAGACCGCCCAACTTTCTATGGCGCCGGGCCCGGCCCGGGCCCGGAAATAATCCGGCCCGCCATCCCTAAACCTTAGGCCCGAGCCCGGCTCGAAACCAGCCCGAACCCGGCTTGAGACCAAAAAAGATCACCGAGCGGCATATGAAAAATAAAATAAATAAGAGAATGAAAAGAATTTATTCCTAAGGCATAAATACATGTCATAAGCAATTATGAACACCACTTGAGCGGTCTGAACGCAAATACCAGCGCGCGAAGTGCTACAAATGACCCTGCTGAGCAGTATCGCCAGCAGTTTCCAACGGCGCGACCTTGATGCGGCCCAATCCACTTCTGTCGCGGCGCCGCCACATTATTTTTCCACGTCGGGCACCTCACTGCGAAGTATGCGCTGCCCCAGCCGCTCGTCCCACTCAACCGTATTCTATAGTACACTATAGCCGAAGCGCAGCCACGACCGGTCGTGTGCGCAGCGCAGCGTATGGATGGAGTAAACAGAGAAAGAAAGCTTCTCGTTCCTCCATGGTCCAGCGTAATGCGCTTCTGCTAGGCGGCCGGTTGAGAATATGCGTGCGATCATGGATAGACGCAGTGCGATATTTCAGCCGCGTTACGAATTATCTTAACTTACCTGTCATCGTTTTACCAAATCGCCTTTGAAGAGTCACCAAGTCACAAACGCGCTTGCACCGCGCCGAAAGCATTAATTACATTGATTTAGGTAAGGAATGCAATGTAATCCTTTGGTTCTAGGCGACTTCGATCTTTCTGGACTTTTACATTCTGTTCAAACAGCGCAAAATACGACGGAAGAAGAAAAGGAAAGTACACAAGAGTAGCACTGCTAGCTTCCAGCTGCGCCGGGGCAATAGGTTTTTCAGAGTCGAGGCGCGCGAGGATAATTCGCTGCTCGTTATATGCACAGCACCAGAAAGTCCGAGCCCGGCCCGGGCCTGCGTCAAAATACCCGAGCCCGACCTGGGCCCCGGTCAAAAAGCATATGCCGTAATGCCGTGTCTGAGCCCGTGAAAAAACTGCCCTACCCAGCCCGGCCCGGCCCATGCGGCGGGCCGGGCCCGGGCTTTCCGGAAAGGCCCGGCTCGTGCAATGCTCTAACGCACACACACTGAACGAGAAAAATGGGACCCTTGGGCCCCCATTGTTGTTAAGAACAACGGCAGCAATCCCATACACAATTATGTCAACGAAAGCTCAAGCAAAGTTATTTGTAGTTTTATTTAAATGTACAACTTATCAACTAACCGGAAATACTGCACAATAACAAAACTTGCGGCTGGTAGGAGCCGTACTAACCCGTCAAAAGGTTCTTTCCAATCCTCCATCATGGTCATGAGTGGCGCTGGCAAAGACTGCCCGGATTAGACATTGTAAACATGCGTAAATACCGATGAATGTGGACATGCGGGAAACCTGGTTCTGCAGCACAATACGCAGTGCAACGCAGACCTAATAAGGAGGTTTCGTGTGCGGCTCCCACCAGCAGAAAATAGTGTTTTCGTGCACTTCCATTTACCTTCTTCAAGTTTTAATCACTTCTCCACTTTCATAAAACTTAAAATAATTTATCGTGAGCTTTATTTGGCTGCATTATCTGTTGCTTTTATAGGGTTATGACACACACACAGACATTGCATTTCATATCACGGTTTCAATGTTTCCGACAAAAACACGCATTTATAACTTGAATAGACACTGCGTGCGCCTTTGTAATTGACCTCATGTTGCTTTGAGGAAAAGGAACACCTAAATATTTCATGCAAGCATCGCTTTGATAGATGTCAACATTCTGATGGGTCTGGATAACATTTTTATTTTGAGCTGATTACGATGACGGTGCTCCACGCGCTGATCATGCCTACAGATAGAAAACAGAAACTTCAAGGTGAACGGGTTATCCCGTGACGCAAAACAGAGGAACAAGGAATCCACATCCAGCGTTCACGCATTTTTTTTATCGGGAAAGGCAGTTTCGAAAAAGTTTGCCTACTTTATTATTGCATTTACGCAGCAATTCAGCAGCTAAGTGCTTGTTCGAAGACACGAGTGATCCACAACTTGATGTCACAAGGGCTACCAGGTGCGGCAAATTCCTGCCAGCGGGCGAGGAGCTGCTGCGAACTGAGGTACGAAGATTTGTTGCTCCAATCTGGGATAGATCTGTCACATTTATAGTGTGCATCTTGGTTCGTGAAGCCTTTACCCAAGAGCACTTTTAACATATAAGCATTCATAAACGGTCAATTCCATTCCGGCGGGATTAGCTGCTATCTTTTACTAACAGCTGACGTGTATATGTTAAAGTGGTTTTCTGACAGTGAATGTTTTTGGATACTTGCAAAACGTTTGACAAGGTTAAAAAGGTATTTGTGGTTCACAAATTAAGTTTACTAAACATTTACCCTGTTGCACGTAATTGAATTGAAGCGACATGCTCAATATTTCATCACATTTTTATTTGCTAAAGGCTGTGTTATACATCGTAAAATAAATAATGGATCTGATATCCAGTCTCTTCAGATTTAGTTAAACACTTTAGAAACGTCCGTGAATGGTGGCTTACTTGCTGCATGGAGCTGATTATATGTAAATGTAAAGCTATGTGTATTTATCGTTCTAAGGCAGTCTATCCTACGTAGGCCCTGAGTGACTGTCGTGTTGAATCTGTAGCGGTCTAATACTATAATGGCGTTTAGACAACTAACAATCTTTCTTGAAAACAGCATGTATTATAGCACGTGTCCAAAGAAAACCGCTCCTTAGGTTAAATTAGGAGAGTTTTGTTTTTTGCATTAGTTTCACCAGTATTGCGGTTGCGCACCATATATGTCCGCCCTCAATTAGAATATTCTTCATCTGTCTGGGATCCACATCAGGCCACAGTAATACATATACTCGGATAAATGCTAGATCGCTTTGTCTGTTTGATTCTAGCTAACTGACACTTTATGGCTTGAGTTACATTATTAGAAATCACTTTTACCATTTTGCTACTTTCTCTTCCCCAAAGGAAATCATGTAGCTTTCATTTCATAAAATCTGCTATGGGAACGCATCTTTCCTCTCTTTTAGGATCCACCCGACGCCTTATCATTCTGCTAGTCGCTATCATGCATGTCAGGTTAATGTACCGTGTCATAACACCGTCAAGTGCTAAAACCCATTTTTCCGGGGACTTCAATTGTTTAGAATAACCTACCTGCGCCATTACTAAGCAACAGTGACCACCTTCTTTTGAGAAAAGCATTAACTAACATGGAATCAAATACTATCAGAAGGGAAGCGTGTTAATTCCTTTTCGAGAACATTGCCTGTTGCTCATAGCGTACTTTTTTATGCTTATTTTCTCCATATTATGTCATTCATCTTGCGTGTTGTTTTTTAACTGTCGCCACTTGTCTCTGTTACCCCTTCCTTTTGTTATTCTGCGGATTCCAGTTTTGAATACTGTATTTTTATTTATGCATTGTATTTTTCGTCCCTACCTTCTGCAATACACTTCAATGTACTTCCAGGTTTTTTTCATAAATGTAATATAAAACAATAAGTAAGTGAAAGTACGAATTTTGCATCGCGCCACAAAAGACACAGTATTTGAAATGTCTCAATGGATGGCCCGCCTTCTCGTTTTTTGACCAATTCAATTCAATATATTACGCTTTGCAGCATCTTTCAAAACTACAGCTCTATTGCTAGCACAACATATAAAACAACCCATATATATATATATATATATATATATATATATATAGGAAAATTAGAAGCACAACTTCGCGGTTATCTTAGGTTTATTATTTACCCTAAATACGCTTGGCCCATTGAAAAATCCAGTTACTACTATATATATATATATATATATATATATATATATATATATATATATCAACAATAACATCAACGATAACACTCCCACAGTTAGTTCTAGTTGCAAAAACATAAATACCCCAGAAAGCGGATGGGAAAACGGTTCCGCGTTAGCTCAACGGTGAGAGCATCGCACGCGTAATGCGATTACGTGGGTTCATTCCCCACCTGCAGGCAGTTGTTATTTCATCCGTTTTCATTTCCATTAATTTATCATTTCTTTAATTCCATTAGTATGTGCAAGTAATTTCCCCTATGTTGTTCTTGGCCTCAATGTTTGTTGGCTTCTGATGATATATATATATATATATATATATATATATATTGTTGCGGATGAGATGGGTTTATTTACAAGATGATAGAGGGGGCGTAGAGACGGGATCGCAGGCAGTCGGGCATTCTCTAACACACGCGCAGTTCTTCTATCTCCTCTTCTTCGGCTCCACCGCCCAGCGTAACATCTTCCTCCGGCGCAGACGAAGCTCGCCGAGCGAGTTAAGGAACCACATGGTTGGTACCGCTAGGTTCGGGAACCCTATGATGGTAGGGCTTCAGGCGGGCCACATGAACCACTTGTGTCTTCCACGACCGGCGATTACTGGAGGTCAGTTTTGCGATGACGTAGTTGACGTCACTTAATCGGTTTAGTATCACGAATGGACCGCTGTACGTTGAGACAAACTTGCGATACAAGCCTTTCTTCCGTAGAGGTGTCCACAGTAAAACGTGATCGCCTGGAGCGAAAGTGACAGGTATATGCCGGGCGTCATAGCGTGCCTTGGTTGAAACTTGCGAAGAAAGTGTTCGTAGTCGAGCAAGCCGGCGTGCTTCTTCGGCACGACACAATGTTTCTGCAATGGATGTGTCTTCGTTGAGCGTGAATGGCAAAATTGTGTCCAAGAAACTTTGGGGACTGCGAGCATACAGCAGATAGAAAGGCGCATACCCGGTTACTTCGTGCTTGGCTGTATTGTATGCGTACGTGATGAAGGGCAGCACGGCATCCCAATTCTTGTGATCAGCCGAGACGTACAATGACAACATGTTGGTAAGAGTACGATTTGTGCGTTCGGTGAGGCCATTTGTTTGTGGGTGGTATGGCGTTGAATGGCGATAAGTAGAACCGCAAAGGCGCAGCAAATCTTCAACAACGTCGGCGGTGAATTGCCGTCCACGGTCACTTATCACAACACGTGGAGCGCCGTGGCGCAGAATGACAGAATGAAGGAGAAAGCACGACACATCGGCGGCAGTGGCAGAGGTAAGCGCCGCAGTCTCAGTATAGCGCGTCAAGTAGTCGACGCACACAATAATCCAGCGACGGCCAGTAGAGCTCTTGGGAAAGGGGCCCAGCAAGTCTATACCAACTTTTTCAAAGGGTAAAGCAGGAGGTTTCACAGGTTTCAATAAGCCTGCAGGAGGCGTCGCCGGCTTCTTATGACATTGGCAACCTGGACAACTGGCAACGTATTGTCTTGTGCTCTTCCATAGCTTCGGCCAATAAAAGCGCTGGCGTAATCGATGAAGCGTGCGGGCAAAGCCCAGGTGACCCGATGTGATATCGTCATGCATAGCGCGAAGAATCGCAGTACGCAGGCATTCGGGAACGACTAGGAGCAACGAAGCGCCGTCAGCAGAGTAATTCTTTTTGTAAAGCAGGCCGTCACACAGCGTGAACGCTGTGGTCTGACCTGACGTGCGGGCAGCCTCCAATAGGGGTATTAGTGTAGGATCTCGACGTTGTTCACATTTAAAGGTACCAACGTCAGGAAACTCGGCAATGCTGGCAAGATAGTTGTCGAAGTCGTCGTCGTTAGCGTTGGAGTGTGGCGACGGGAGACGAGACAAGCAGTCGGCATCGGTATGACACCGACCGCTCTTGTAGGCGACAGAAAAGTTGTACTCCTGAAGGCGCAACGCCCAGCGTGCCAGCCGTCCAGAAGGATCCCGCAGTCCAACAAGCCAGCAAAGGGAATGATGGTCGGTCACTATCTGGAAATGGCGACCGTACAGATATGGCCGAAACTTCTGGATGGCGAAGACTACTGCCAGGCATTCCAATTCGGTGACAGTGTAATTTCGCTCCGCTCTCGTCAGTGTCCGACTTGCGTATGCAACGACGTGCTGGCACCCATGGTGAAGTTGAACGAGGACGGCGCCAACGCCCACACCGCTAGCATCAGTGTGTAGCTCAGTCATGGCCTCGGGATCGAAATGGCGCAAGACTGGCCCAGAGGTGAGTAAGTACTTCAGCTGACGGAACGCGTCCTCACACTCTGTAGTCCATACGTACGGAATGTCTTTGTGAAGGAGGCACGTGAGTGGGTGAGCAAGTTGGGCGAAGTTCTGAATAAACCGGCGGAAATACGAACAAAGGCCCAGAAAACTTCGGAGGTCTTTCGCTGTCTTCGGTTGGGTGAAATCGCGCACTGCAGCAGTCTTGTCAGGGTCAGGTCGTATACCATCTTTGTCGACGAGAAAACCGAGAACGAGAGTCTGGCGCTCACCGAAGTGACACTTCTTTGAGTTTAAAACCAATCCTGCGTTTTGTATGCGGTCCAGTACGACGCCAAGTCGCTGATTGTGCTCCTCGAGTGTTTTTCCAAAAATGATTACATCATCGAGATAGCACATGCAGATCTCCCATTTTAATCCGCGTAGCACTGTGTCCATAAACCTTTCAAAAGTTGCTGGCGCGTTGCATAAACCGAAAGGCATGACATTAAACTCGAAGAGTCCATCCGGGGTCACAAAGGCAGTTTTCTCCTTATCAGTCGGGTGCATCGGTATTTGCCAGTATCCCGATCGTAAGTCAACAGAGGAAAAATAGGAGGCGGCATGAAGGCAATCGATAGCATCGTCGATGCGTGGCAGAGGGTATACGTCCTTCTTCGTGGCGGCGTTAAGTCTTCGATAATCAACGCAGAACCTCCAAGAATTGTCCTTTTTCTTAACTAATATCACTGGAGCTGCCCAGGGACTGCAAGACTCCTGGACAACACCTTTCCGTAGCATTTCCTGAACTTGCTCGTCAATTAATTTTCGTTCTGCAGGAGAGACGCGGTACGGCTTCTGGCGAATAGGCGTCGCTTGGCCCGTGTTTATGCGGTGTTGCGTTCGTGAATCAGGAAGCGAAATGGGACGCTGGTCTTGCGCGAAATCGAATACTCGCGCATAGCGGACGAGCACCTTTTGCAATTCTGTCCGCTCAGAAGAGGATAGCGACTTGTTCGTCATCCGGGAGAATTCCAAGGTGTAGCCGCGATTTGCTGCGCTGGCGTCGGTAGAAGCGTCAACGGCACCAATAGAGACAGTCGCCTCCGAGTCAAAGGTGGCTAGCTTGAGTCCAGTCGGCAGTAAAACTTGCTCCATAGACGTGTTCACCGCCCACACGTGTGCACGACCATCTACACATTCGATAATGGATCGAGGAACCAATATATTTTTCTTCAACATGGTAGGGGAGTACGGCTCAATTAAACCATGACATCGATGCGGAGGGCCATCCGTCGAAATCACTGGAACAAATGCCGCAGCTTGAGCCGGTAAAAGAATGTCATGGGACACGGAAAAGACTCCCTGCGTGTCCACGTCAGATACTTCTGGTATTGGTGACATCACATGACTTCGAAGAGAAATTTCACCAGCCCCACAATCTAGCAATGCACCACATTCACCAAGAAAGTCAATCCCAAGGATGATGTTGTGGGTGGTGTGTTCAAAAACAATAAATTCAGTTGGAAAATCTTGTCCACCAACACTCACTAGAGCAGAGCAAACACCAACGGGCCGCAGGGTTTCACCCCCAACTCCACGAAAAGTAGTCTTTCGGTCCCACGCGAACATAACCTTGTGTCCAAGACGATTTTTAAACAACACACTCATCACTGAAACTGTAGCACCGGTATCCACTAAGGCATGAGTACTTAAACCATCAACACAGACACACACTTTGTTTTTGAGCATGGCGACAGGTGGAGGACTACGTGACCGTCCCGCGACCTCACCTCCATTGGTCGCACCAGCTAGTTTCCCAGCTGGAGTGGTGGTGAAAGTGAGCGACGGCGAGGCGATGGCGAGCGGCGATAGCCGGTCGGAGGTGGAGTAAGGCTGCGGTCGGAAGCTGGAGACTCACGCCGGGATACATGTTCACGCGGATGTCGTCGAAGAGGCGCAGCGGTCTGCCACGGCGTACTGTAGTGCACTCCAGATTGATACTCGGGGATGGCCGAAACGTGCTGCTGCCGTCTGCGACAATACCTGGCGATATGTCCACGGATTCCGCAGCTAAAGCAAATGGGTGGCTCGCGGTACACAGGGTTGTCATAAAATGGGGTCTGAGGCTGGTTGTATCGGGGTGAAATGCGTTGGGGTGGTGCGGCCTGACGGCGTCCGAAGTTACGCGAAGGATGCCGGAACTCCGTCGTGTCGACGCGGACACGTTCATCAAGCAAAGGCCGATTTTCGTTGTTAGTTTGCAGTTGGCAAAGTACCGGCTGTTCAGGACAGCGTGCGTCAAGTGTACATTGCTGGTACTCCCGTCCTGTGTCTCTTTCTCCACCTGGTGCTTGAAAGTGCGCCAGTTCTTCCTTAACGAGTTGGCGTACCAACAAAGCGATGTCGTGGGAGGTGGAGACGTCCACACTTGCGACCGTGGTGACGTTGTCAAGTCTACCAAATTTTGGCAATACTCGTCGCGTCTTCAGCGCCTCAAAAGCACGACAGTGACGTCTTAGATCAGAAGGAGTACGCAGGTCTTCCTTGGAGATAAGAAAATTGTAGACATCTTCAGCGATGCCCTTCAGGAGATGTCCAACCTTATCTTCATCCGACATGCCCGTGTTGACAATTCTGCACAGTTTCAATACTTCTTCGATGTAAGTTGTGCATGTTTCCCCGGGCAACTGTGCTCTTCGCGAAAGCGTTTGTTCAGCCTTCTTTCTTTTTGAAAGTGAGTCCCCGAAGCAGCACTTGATTTCCTCAACGAACCTTTCCCATGTAGTCATCGTGCTCTCGTTGTTATCGAACCAGAGAAGTGCGGTTCCGGTAAGAAAGAAAACGACGTTAGCAAGTCGCGCCGTAGAGTTCCAGCCATTGTGACCGCTTACCCTGTGATAATACTTGAGCCAGTCGTCGACATCCTCATCAGCTTTGCCGGAAAAGGTGCGTGGTTCTTTTTGAGGAATCCAGCAGATGACTTGCCTTGGGCGCTCACTATCATCTTGCATGCTTGTGTCATGGCTGCCGCCAGCTGCTTGCGGTTCGTTCATGTCCGTGTCTTCAGGCGGTAGTCCGACCAAGCGCCGGCTTCGTCGGAGGGTGCGTAGAAGAAGGTTGTCCAGAGCGATTACCCCGCACCGTCCACCAAAGTTGTTGCGGATGAGATGGGTTTATTTACAAGATGATAGAGGGGGCGTAGAGACGGGATCGCAGGCAGTCGGGCATTCTCTAACACACGCGCAGTTCTTCGATCTCCTCTTCTTCGGCTCCACCGCGCAGCGTAACAATATTATGTATTTATTGTGAGGCATATTACACATTCTTTTAAAGCGTAAGCTCGTATGGGCTGATTTCAATAGCCTTTTCGGGTCGCGATGATGCCGCCGCCGCCCCGTAGCCGCTATCGCATGCGAAAAAAAGTACCCGCTCTCCGCCGGGATCGAACCCAGGCCCGCTGAGTGGGAGGCGGATACTCTACCACTGAGCCACGGCCGCTGGATAAAAAAAAAAGTCGAATGGCCGTGACTGAGCCATGCAAGCGCTCCTTTCCTGCGTTTTAGTCTAGCTGTGTCTACAAAAACTGCTCCTTTATCCTGTCCAAATCTTTTCTGTATCTCCTTGGCTCTGCTTTGTCTTCGGCCTTCATGTTGCATGGGATGTATGTTCTTTGGCATGAGGGGGACCATTGTCATATTTCTGATCTATCTTGCCATTCCTTCTTTTCTCCGTGTTGTGTGTGGTAGTTATGTCCCATCTTTCTAATATACTTATTCCTGACGTTGCCTTGGAGAGTCTTTCATACTGTGATATGCGCTGAGCTTCTGTGAATTCATTCCAATGTGTTGTGTAGTCCTAGTGCTAGAAGTCCTTTCTGTACTAGTGCTTATTGGTAGGCCTAATGCCTGCTTGAATACTTTCCTTATTAGGCATTCTAGTTTGTTCTTTTCAGCCACATAACATCTGAGCTATGGTGCTATGTATGCTATTCTGTTTAGGAGACAATGCCTGTACCAGTCCCTATTGTGTCTTTTTCTCTGATTCCGTTGTGTTTGTTAGTTATCCTTTTGATTAATCTTATTATTTCAGAAACCATTCCCTCTAATTTCCTGATTGTTTCACCGCTTTGCCTTTGGCCTCTATTATTAGTCCTAGTATTCTGATTTTATCTACTTTAGGTATGAGTGTTCCGTCCGCAGTTCTTAGTCGTATTTCTGCTTCTTCTGGCTCATATCCTTCTTTGCTATTATTTGGTTTGCGTCCTCTTCATGTGGGCCTGGATAGCAACAATTCCGTCTTTTCTGCCGAGCAGGAGAGCCCGGTCCCTTCTAAGTATCGTTCTACTGTCTCTATCGCATTATGAAGTGTTTGTTCTATTTGCCCATCACTACCACTATTCGCCCATATGGTGTTGTCATCGGTGTATAAGGTGTGATTTAGGCCGTCTATTTCGTTTAGTTTGGTTGGCAAATCGATTAGTGCTAGATTGAAGAGCATGAGCGTTATCACCGATCCTTGTGGCGTGCCTGCGCTGCCTATATTTATTTCTTCCAATGCCAAATCTCCTATATTGATTTTTGCTTTTCTGCCAGTTAAGATGTATCGAACATAGTTGTATGTTCTTTCTCCTAAGCTTAGCTCTTTCAATCTGTTGAATATTGTTGTGTGCGACACGTAGACGTCTATAATTTGGTGCTTAAGCTGAAGCATTTCGTCTTTGAGTGGAGAGGTTCCTTTTTAATCCCAGCATTGTGGCGGGGAGTAGATCTCTGTCTTCCATGTAATTTGTAGTTCTCGTTAAGACGGCATGTTCCATTAGCTTTCCTACATAAGATGTGAGGGATATAGGTCTTAGATTCTCCAATTGTAGGCATTTGCCTGATTTAGGCATTAATATGACATGCGCTGGCTTCCATTGTTTTGAAATTTGACCCGCTTTCCAGCATTCATTAATATAATCTGTTAGTTTTGTTATAGACTCATCGTCTAGGTTTCTTAACGTTTTTTTTGGTTATCCTGTCTAGTCCAGGTGCCAATTTGGTATTGAGTTTATTCAGTGCTGCTCGTATTTCCGATTCACTAAACTCTTCGTCTAAATCTTCGTTGGTTCTTCCGGTGTAATTTCGATGTGAAATCGGCTTGACTTGTGAAATGTATTTTTCCGCAACTTCCTTTGGTAGGTCCCGTTCTGTTCCTTTATATAGGCATGAATTATTTTTTTAATATTTTACCTGTGTGCTGTTTCGGTTTCTTCCGGGGTTGAGCAGGTATCTGAGTAAATTCCATGTTTTTGCTAATCCTAACTCATTGTCCATGTATAAGTGTTGTGCATGTTCTTCTGTCTCTCTAATTAGCTCTGCAATTTTCTTTCTGAGTGTTCTGTTATGTCTCTGCTGTTTCCATCTCCTTTGTAGCCCCTCTTTCGCTTCCCACATACGGAGGAGCCTGCTCTCTATGATTCCAGCTGCACTTCAGGTGAAAGACGAAAAGATTAAAATGCACAAATAATCAGGCGGCGGAAATTCACTAAACACCGTCCTGATTAATTACTTTACGGCTCATATTTGAATTTACTAATTGTAGCCGGTGAGTTTGCAAGGCATTTCCACAAATAAGTAATTTTTAACATGACATGGGTTTTGAGATATGAGCCAGTAAACTAGCGGTACAAATGCCCTGTTGTTCCATAATTTTTTTTTTTAACGAAACGCGTTTTTATGGATTGAAGAACAAAAGCAACGGGGACGCCCATGTATATCATCTCATATTTGGGCAATGAATATCTAGAGTGTTAGATATCTAGAATATTATCGTGAAAATTAATTTTAAGTGAATACGCCTTGCAAGCTCAGCTACAATTCGTAAATTGCAATATATACCAATAAGTACTTAGTTGAGACATTATTTAGTGCGCTTTTGGTATTTAGTTAAATATGTGCATTCATTTCTCATGCAAATAATCTCCAACTCGTTAAATAATCCGGCTCAAGGACTTGAATTATGCTTCCTGCCACAGCTAGGCGCTTTTAAAAATTCTGTAAAACCTAAACATGATCACCCGGTTTATAACGCATGGGTTTATATATCCACATTTACTACCGTCGAATATTGTGTCAGTGACCAACTGTTTTCCATGCGAACTATGCAATGAAACAAAAATTGGCTGACAGTTTAGCTCTGGCTAAGCACGAAGAATACCGCGCTAGCGCCGTTTACCATAGGTTTGCATATATTTTCTCTTGGCTTACCATGGTTATGTGCCACTCGGTCTGCGCAGGACATCTTTGATGCCAACTTGGGTTATTTAGCATGTGCCAGAAGGTGTATGCAGCTCTTCAATAAATGTATTTGACCGAGCGCACGGCATAATCTTCAGCCGCCTCCTTCATCCGTCGAGTCCTCATCGCTTCAACCAACGCCTCCTATAAAGACGTTGCTTCAACGTTGGCATATACGAGGCGCTGTCGCTATTCGGTAGTTTCGTAAGCCCGCGCGTTTCTCGAGGCCTCGGCGTCAGCGTCGAGAACGCATTTCCTCTGTGCAGGAGTTTGACTTGCGCGTTCACGACATTTTCTCAACTTGTCTGCTTCCAACTTCTTATCTCCTGTAGCTACAATGTCAGAATCAGCCGACGCACGCCCACGTTGTCGTTTCAGCCGTAGCTGTGCGTTGCGTCGAGCCCGACGGTTCGCGTCGACCGACCCAGATGGACCTGCCGCGTCATCCATGGCCCATCTGCGAAGGACTACGACACGATTTGCTCTGACGCGCTGCTAAACTATGTGTGAGACGAGGCACTTCCCCCCGAGACGAGGTCCAACAAGATCCTTAATGACCGACTGTAGTCGACCTGCAAGAACTTTCATTAAAACTTTGTAATCCGTGTTTGTTAATGAAATGGGCCTGTATGATGGGACCAGTCTCAGCATTGCTTTTTGGTCTGTCTTAGGAATAAGAACGGTGTGTGTGCTTCTGAGAATGATGGTGGTAATGCGTTGCTCGCAAATGCCACGTCAAACACCGCTTTCAACAAAGGCACCAACTCGTTCTTGAACATTTTATAAAGAGCTGCACTATGGCCATCCGAACCTGGCGACTTATTAGGACTCAGGTTATCTATAGCGTTTTCAATTTCCGCAAGGGTAATGGGTGCTTCTAGAAGCGACTTCGTTTCAGCTTATAGTTGAGGCATACGTGACAGACAGTTTTCCTTGTACCGTCACGCTTACAGAACATGCATTTATGCGAACCATATGATTGCGTTCGAGCGTCGTCGTCTTCGTCCACAGCTGGCGCGTTCGTACGCTCGTGCTCTGCGAAGTGGGTCTGCGGGAACGCGATGTCGGTGTTGCAAGCTGCGCTATGCAACGCGCAGTGACGGCCGTAAGTCCGAGACGCGCGAAAAGAAATTATCATGATCATGAGTAAAAAGATGAAAAGTTCACGCGCACTTCCGGAAATGCTGAAAACGCTGTTTCAAGCGTTGCGCGGCCGAGTGCAAGGGTAAGCGTTTTATTGCGATAGCAATTATATGGACACTCCAAAGCAGATTTCTGCCGTCGGCGTCGCCGTCGTCGTCGCCGTGAGGTTCCGTATGACGTCAATAGAGACGAAATCGTCGCCGCGCGCCGCCGAACGCTGTATGTGCGAGTGAAAGGGCGCGAGGGACGCACGCTTTCACTGGGAGTGAACCCACGGCGGAGAACAAACGCGCGTTCTGCGCCGTGCTCGCTTAAGGGCCGCAGAAGTAGGCGTCTCTGTTCTCCTTCACAATCACCATGTATGTAGAGCAAACGCGCCTTCTTCCGACGAGCGAGAGGCCGTGGGGGAGGGGGAGGGAAGGGAGGCGACGTTTAGCTGCGGCACGCAGTGCCTATTTATATCAGAGGCTCCGGCAACAGTCACCAACGCCGCACGCATTTTGAGCGAACGCGGGCAAAACGCCGATGGCGTCGACAACAGTTCTGCGTGTTGCCGATGCTGCTGCATGTCCAAGTTTATACAGCTGATAAAGCTAATATCATTACTCCGTATAGCTCTCTACAAGTTTGCTATCGCAATTGATGCTTCGCCTTTCAGGTGAAACTGCGACAACTTTTTTTTTTATTTCGATAGCAATTATATGGACACTCCAAAGCAGATTTCTGCCGTCGGCGTCGCCGTCGTCGTCGCCGTGAGGTTCCGTATGACGTCAATAGAGACGAAATCGTCGCCGCGCGCCGCCGAACGCTGTATGTGCGAGTGAAAGGGCGCGAGGGACGCACGCTTTCACTGGGAGTGAACCCACGGCGGAGAACAAACGCGCGTTCTGCGCAGTGCTCCCTTAAGGGCTGCAGAAGTAGGCGTCTCTTTCCTCCTTTACAATCACCATATATGTAGAGCAAACGCGCCTTATTCCGATGCGCGAAAGGCCGTGGGGGGAGGGGGATGGAAGGGAGGCGACGTTTAGGTGCGGCACAAAGTGCCTATTTATACCAGAGGCTCCGGCAACAGTCACCAACGCCGCACGCATTTTGTGCGAACGCGGGCAAAACGCCGACGGCGTCGACAAGTTCTGCGTGTGGCCGGTGCTGCTGCATGTCCAAGTTTATACAGCTGATAAAGCTACTATCATTACTCCGTAAAGCTCTCTACAAATTTGCTATCGCCATTGATGCTTCGCCTTTCAGGTGAAACTGCGACAACTTTTTTTTTTCTTTTTTTTTTTTCTTGTGTGGTACCTATCGAAGAGAGGTGCGGTGTGTTCAGTGTAAGATACATTGACAATTATACGCTGTGCCCTTTTCTGCATGACAAGTATATTGTTAAGATTTGTTTGCGTTGTTGTACCCCCTACTAAATGATCGTAATTCATATACAAGGCAAACAAAGCATCATAAAGCAGCATTTTAACAGAAGTGGGGAAAGTGTGTCTATTGCGACTTAACATACCAAGTGTGCTGCTGAGCTTCTTGATGACTGAGTTATGTGGGCCGGTATTTTGTATCGATGCCTTTCACGTGCAAATGCCTTGTCGCACTTGGTCAGTGGTCAGAGCGACGGTACGCTCGCGTTATTAACGGGATCAGCCGGCCGTGAGCGGTGGATGATAAGACTAGTATAGAATAAGTCATAAGGCATCGCTACAAAATACCGACCATGGTCGTCTCATTGTAAGTTGGTGGGAAAGGTTTCACCAAGAATTTTAATTGTGTTCACAACCTCAATATTCGTAGACTCAAACATTATATTGTGATGCTGTGGGATTTCTTTACCTGGAGTTTGAAAAATTACTCGTCGGCGTAATTGCTATTGCAATAAAATTGCACCCATCGTGTGTGTATTCTCATTAAAAAGTTGTCGCAGTTTCACCTTAAAGGCGAAGCATCAATTGCGATAGCAAATTTGTATAGAGCTATACGGAGTAATGATAGTAGCTTTATCAGCTGTATAAACTTGGACATGCAGCATCACCGGCAACACGCAGAACTGTTGTCGACGCCGTCGGCGTTTTGCCCGCGTTCGCACAAAATGCGTGCGGCGTTGGTGACTGTTGCCGAAGCCTCTGATATAAATAGCCACTTGGTGCCGCAGCTAAACGTCGCCTCCCTTCCCTCCCCCTATAATATAATATATTAGCATATTATATAATAGCATTATATTAAAACCAACGGTTCAAGCTTCGCTTGACGTTGATTCCAACAACCGCATCGTATTTGCCGCAGTTGTATAGTTGTAGAGAATGGGGACCATGTTATTGGTCGCGAGACACCACAAGTCATGTCGGGCAATTAACAAGTTTGTTTGACGATGGGACAAACGGGAAACTCGGAAATCAATTACGCACTGAAATTTGTTTCCGCAGAATAATCTTCTTTCTTTTGCTTCCTAAAGTAGAGCAAGGTGCACGGATCAATGTTACGACAACGACACTCGACACGAATGACTCCGCCTTTCATTTTTACGTAACTGTATAGTCAGTTGTCGACCACTAAATTAGAGTTGGAGTCAGTTCCAAGGTCGATTCACAACCATGTAAGTTCCGTCAAAGTATATGTATCATCATTTTTTAGACGGGCTCAGAAGTAAACCTCAATATCAATTAGCGTGAACATTGTTACGATGTTAATGCGAAGCATTCTTTGCTACATTCCATGCAGTGTGGCAGTAGATATATTGCTGTCAAGCCTCGCTTTAATAAAATGAAAACCGAGTGACAGTGCCAGTGCATGTCTTTTCATTGCGTTTTATTAAAACGCTGCAAACAACGGTTCAAGCTTCGCTTGATGTTGATGTTCCTAAAGCCTACTAGCTTATTACCAAAGTGCCAAAGCAGGCAAGCACTTTGAGGCATTTTGTGCGTGCGTCACGTTCAAGTTTATCGCGTTCTTTCCTCATTACTACTCGTGCTTTGGGACCCTCACGGCACCGTCTTCGGGACAGGACCACATTTATCAGTAGTTTCCTCGTAGTAGTTAACACTACATCGAAACTGTGTGACGTGGTATCGCATTCATTATCGACTCAGGTTCATAACGTTTTAACATTTCTTCGCTGGATTACAAATGTCATCGTAACTTTAACATAGACCACATGACATATAGACACATGTTTGTACACCACCTAGTCGCAGCTCACATCACAATCCAAGTGTCTGCTCGGGCGAATTAAATAACTATGTAGAAGCCAACAATGGGCACGTCGTATGAATTCGCATCTAACGTAAGCAGTAGGAATCATGCAGCTACTGTCGTACGATCGTCCACAGTGTCGTCGTCGTCTTGCTACTGTGGTCACATGCTACGTAACTCGCGTCACGCACACACAATACTCGATTTACGCAAACGCGTTGTAACGCTTAGGTACGGGTAACAGTAACAGCGATAAATTTGGTACCGGTAACAGGTAAGACCTGGTAACGCTTTGTGGAACACCAATCAACCCTGCATAGCCAGCTACCTGGAAGATGGTTCGCGCAACATCGAATTTCACCAGTGCGCAGGTTCCATGCAATTTTTATGGTGCTCGTTTCTCCCACCTTTCTCCGCACTTCCGTAATTTTCGTACCTAATGCCTGCACGACTATTGTAATCCGCATTTTTAATGACCAGCTAACTGAAATAAAGGTGAATTATTTTTTACTGATTTATTGCGTCCTAAAAGTACTCGAAACACTATAGGTGTGCTTTCGACGTGTCCCGAAGAAGCTAAATCATTCGCCAAATTTATATCTACGGGAAGAAGGGGATCTGCAGGCAAACTTTCAAGGTTGTGGATTAATTTCCCAATGCCTAATTGTTTATTCTCACGCTTCTGGTTTCGTGGCTGTAAAGCCGAACACGGCGAAAGCAAAGGCCAAACTGGCTCGGCCATCGACTAGGCTTCTTTCTGCTCCTGACCACCGCTGTTTGTGGCTCCGAATTCGTAACGTTTTTAAAAGCTGGAGCCCTTCGTAATGCGAAGCATTCTTTGCCTCATTCTTGGCACTTTGTGGAAGCTAGGTAGGCAGCTCGCCTCACTTTAGTAAAATGAAAGTAATGTGCGTGACGGACTCTGGACTCGAAGTTCTTTCGTCGAAGCGCAGCTGCCCGGTGCTCCAACTACTATGCCATAATCGCTGTTCCTGTCATTATTTCCTGTAAAAAGCAATAAAATTTGATTACGCAAGCAATCGCGCTACCTGGAGGCAAAATTGAACTTTAAGCACTCGTGATGCAAACACAAGGCTAGAATCGCACGCATGCTTCTCTCGTTACAAGGTTTGGTTTGGTTTGGTTTGGCCATCAATTCGGGCGGCAATGGTATGTCAACCAGCTCTGTGATGTTGTTATCGTTGTTGTTGTTGTTGTTGGCCTGAGTGGTTGCGGTGCATAACCATAGTGGGGGATCGGCCATGAATTAGGTGGTTAAATTAGGTGGATAAAGCCAAGGGAATTGACGATTTGAGCGTTGGAACTTAGAAAGTAAAATTTTTGTGAGCGGAATGAAACAATCAGAATAAAATCATAAATCAAAGTTAAAAAAACTAATAGTAGGTAAATAAATGAAACTATGGTGGTGAGAGGGTACGATTAGTACACATTAGGTGAGTGCGCGACGTCCCACTTTCTCTTCTTCTTTTCTTGTGACAGCTCGCGCTTTGAGGTGCCGTGTTACATTGATAAATTTCACGGACCGGCCTACTTACCACACTATTTCCCTCGTAGCAGCTTACGCTACGCGGAAACTGTGCGACATTTCGTCAATTTCATGACCGCACAAGTTAATCACGTTTTAACATTTGTTTCCTTGGAGAGCAAATGTCATCGTCGCTTTGACAGACACCACATGACACAGCAATAGGTACATACGATTGCATAACACGTTGTCGCTGAATGCGTCACAGACTGCGCTTCTCTCACTTACGTTCGTCCACTGCCCATCTAGAATCGAGCAATCGTCATGTCGTAAGGTCGCGTCGAGCGGCTGGTGTAGATATCTATTTTATAGTATTTAATACTCGTACATAATGTGGACGAGGGGTCCATAAAGGAAAGGCAAAAATAAGCAAAAGAAAACCATGAACAAAACATGTGAACACAAAAGTACAGATTTGCTAATACAAATGTCACAAAGCCAAGCGACTCCAGTCATCAATGGCGCGCGAAAAAAAAATGAGCGCTTAATTATGTTAGGTGGGGCAAAATAGGCGGTTAACTCATTTCGATGATTGTGGCGAGTTGGTCTTGTCTTAAGTGTACTTATAGATTGAGGGGTCCGGTGCCACTCTGTTATTGGGTAGTTGGGAAATAAATTCCAGGCCTAATTTTTTACTACGCAGTTCAAGCAACGGAATGTCATTAGATCTCAGGTCAGTCGGAGAGTCGAAAGGCCTAAAATTTGTTGTACACAAACCGCACAGCTTGCCTCTCTATTCGTTCAAGACTGTTTATGTTGCACTGTGGTGGGGTCCCAGACAATGCAGGCGTACTCGAGCTTCGGTGGAATGAGAAGAAATAAAAAAATCACTGCCCCTTCCGCTCCGTGAAGGTGGTCGTACAGCGAAGCTGCGCATTCGCGGTCACTTGGCTGGCCCCAACGGCGCTACTTGCGGGGATGGGACGCGTCGGCGTCCACAGGCGACGGCGTTGCTAGCGCGTTCCTCAATACGTGAGCAATATCTCGCTGGCGCTCACGCCATGCGGCTTCTTCCTCGGGAATAAGCAGCCTTGGCCATTCTCGAAGAACAAATGTGGAGCAAGTACTGACTTGTTTATGCCCCACCGAGCCCCTCACTAACCTACTTTTCGCAAACGCTCATTGGCTGCCTGACTCACTCACCCCCTTCTCGGCGCGGCATAGCTGCCTGTCTCACTTTAGCCTCTCTCACTCCCAGGTCACGTGACCAGCGTGACGCCATGTAGCACGACGGCACAGGGTCGACCAAGAATATAGCTCCACTGTTAAAAGGTAGGAATTTGAGTGTCGAAGTCGTGCTGCTGTCCTCACACACACGTACGCTCGCGACCCACACGTACAACTACTCAATTTACACAAGCACGTCGGTTCCCGTCGTAACGTTTTGTGGACCGCTACCTGCAAAATTTTTGGCATAATGTTGATTCACACAGTACGTTGGATGAGAAAAAAACTTGTTTATATCATATTTGACGAAAATTCACGCAAGTGAGATTTATGGGACCTGTCGTAGATGTCAGTCTACCTTTATCGCGAGGATTTCAAGATTATGACAGTGAGATGCATTCAATTCAACGGTAAGGGCGTTTTTAACTAATGCAGCTCTATTCGGGGACGACTGTGAAAGACAATTTACGATTTCGGCACCATACTGGTAGGGACGTCAGACTGGCACCACGGTCCGTGGGTTCAGGCGGAACTGCCAAGGTCCTCTCTACATTTCTATTGTCTTGAAGGGCCCCTCACCAGATTTTTGGCATTGCAAATAGGCAAGTGGGGTGCGTAGATCACACAAAAGCAATCGTGTCTGCAAAATGTCAAGTGGCTGGACGATGTTATGAGCTGAAATTTAAATCGGAAACCTGCACGCCCTACCTCTCCAGGAAGTCCTGCTTCCAGCCAAAGAGCCGAGGAGGAGGAGGAAACAACTTTATTAAGAAAAATTTCAGGGCGTTGTAGATGGCCAAAGAGCCGAGGTCACACGCACAAACACATCTACGTAAGACGCACTTCCTTCAACGTCACCGATTAAGGTGCGTGACTTCAGTAACTCATCCGATGCCGAAGGGGCAACATCAGCACACGATGTGCGCCGAAGAGCAGGAAAGAGGAAGAAAAAGAAAGGAGGCGGGGCTCGCGACGAAACGTGACACCGCCAGTATACTTCCCTTTTATACCCACTGCTGGCAGATTCACGGCCGATCCTCTGTAGTGGGTTGTGCTCCATCCATAGGCACCAAACAAAACCAAATCTTGGCTTCGGTACTGGAGAAGGAAGTGCAATACAGTCGCTTTCTGGCGCTATAGTCGACGCAGTGGGGGTTATGTTGGCGACATTTCAATTTCTCCAATCGATTTTTAAGTATTTTGGCAAGACGTTTCTTAGAGGGTACCCTGGAATTTTCAGCGTATAACCGAAATTTGGAATGGGACCTGGTGAGCGGATATTTAATGATACCTGGACACGCCGACGGTCACTCTAACATAGCGCCGGAGTAGAAAAACGGTATTTGCGGGAGACGACCGCCTTCTGGCGAGCAACACAGAAGATTACAAAGCGGCAATGAGACCTATAAATTATTTTTGCACTGCCCTTGGAGAGCAATAAAAATACACGTGTGGCACAACAAAAAACTAATACACACACTTGGTCTGCTGAAACAGCTCGGAGGCTGAAGCGCTTATATTGAAAGAATCTGACACTACCCGGTCGACTACATTTGATGAACCTACGCACGCGATGAAGAAATAAATGGAGTTAGAGCCATGCAACTAAATGATGCACGGGAAAAATAGGAAAAGAAAGGATCAAAGAAGGAGAAAATGTCGCAGATGTGCGAGAGATCAAGACACATAAAAGGCGACGAGGTAGCACTACGTCATGTGGTCAGCACGCCATGGGTGGGTACGGGTAAGCACATTCGAACGTCCGGTTGAAGTTCGCCGAGCTGCGAACAGCGAACTGAAGCGGCGTTCTGTCCGCCTCCTCCTCTCCGCAATAGGTGCGCGCGAATCGCAGGTAGTGCAACGCCTCCAGCGCCTTCTCGCGGGGACGTTCCGCGCTCTGTCGTGTTGCCGCCAGCGACACCTCAAGGACCCAGCGAGCCCGCGTGTGCCTCATCCAATCGCCTTCGTCCACGTCGACCTTCAGCGATTGCCAGGAGTACTTGGCGAAGCAGCGGACGTACGAGGAAGGCTCGGAAACAAGCACCGGCAAGCTCATGCGGAACAACATGGCGGCCGTCAACGCGCCGAGCGTGCCGGAGTTGAGCGTCAGTTCGGTGGCGCCGCCGTAGTAGTAGTCCGGCAGGAAGTAGTTTGTCGGCAAGAAGCCGCCCTTGCGCGGCGCGTCACTCCGGAAGTCGGCGGCCCGGAAGTGACGCTTTCCGACCCGCTGGTAGAGTATAAGGTTGGCCAGGAAATCATCGCCGTACTCTTCGGCGAAGGCAGGGTCGTTGAGCCCGGATGTCTCTGCAAAGACGTTACTGTGGCGTTAAATAGACACTAAAGAGAAATCGGATGTTGAGCTTTAATGGTAAATTATTCTTTCACGATCACAGTCATATCATTCTTAATGCGAACAGAGGTTTAATAAGAGAGAAAATAGCGAAAAACTAAAGGATAGGTGCTGACGCCCCTTCGAATTTCCCGCACTACACGTTCGTGACGTCGCAGATCACTAACACAGCCTGGTAGCGATAGGTCGATTTATCGCTGTTAAGAAAAAGCAATATGAAATACACCTTAAACGTACATAAACAGCATTTGCCAACTTTTTAAACCGCTTCAAGCGAGAAAGTAAAGTTTAGGGCGAAATGAAATAAATAATAACAAAAAAATGGCATGGCGCTACATGCAGTCGTGATAGTTTCGTTTTTGCTCCATGCATCAACGCGCGCGCCTGTACCGCTCTACAGTGTTTGGTTGCGTGTTGCGTGGCTCGAAAAGCGTTGACTTCGCGGGAAACATCCAGGAAATGCCTGGTGTGTGTAGTGTTGAGGGCTGTATAAACGGCGCGAGGCGCTTGTTGAGGAGCAGCGGCAGTGTTCACCCGACTGTGTCTATTCATGTGGTGCCGCGCGATGAGCCCCGGCTTTCGCAATGGCTCATTGCTTTGCCAATGATAAAACGGCAAAAGAGCCAGAGAAATCGATAGTGTGCTCTCTGCATTTCTCGCCCTGGCATTATGTACATAATCATGCCCTCGGAAAGTCTCTTGGCGTGCCCGAGAGGCCAGTCCTTTCTCGAGCAGCTGTTCCCTTAACGTCGCCTTCATCAAATCCCCTATTCGTGCCCTTGCAGCATCAAACTGGCGGCTCGGTGAGTGCTGAATGTCATTACAAAAAAGGCACGGAAAAAAACCATACCGAGTACGCGCGCAAATTTCCACGCTTGTTCTCTCGGGAACATCGTCGCCTGGCGGACCGGACGCCTCGCCTTCCGTCCACGAAAAAGAGCCTTCGCTTTCCGTCGGCGCGGCCGGCGGCTCGCCGCTATCGTACGCGGAAACACCTACGTCACGCGAGCACTGAGGATCATTTCGCGCTCCGTTTCACTAAAGTCGCTGAAATGCAGTCCTGCTTCCCTGGCCAGCTCTTCGTTGCAAGGTTCAGCGTCAGCAACGGTGTCCATCGCGGCGAACGTAAACGCAGCGGCCATGCAGCCATGATGCATCCAGCGCCTCGGCCGTTTACGAAAGCGGTGAAGTATCGTGGCGCATTCTGATTCGCTGAGAGCAATGAAATCTGTGACGACACTGCTTCAGCGCCAAATCTGGGGTAGAGAAATTGAGGAAGAGATATTTCGCTTTTGTTTGCGAATTTCTCCGCTAATACCACATATTTTTGCACCCAGCAAAAACTGCATGTATTCCTCAAGGTCGCTCTTTTATTCCAGCTGAACTTCTTGTTTCTCTTTAGTGTCCCTTTAATAACGCGAATATCATTCCTGGCATTGTGAGACCAGTTTCTTTAAGGCTATCTAGCTATCCAACCAAAACTATGGGCCGATTGCAAAAATAGTGTAGTCTAACAATGCGAGCAAAACCCGAAAGTCGTGCAGTCTAAAACTGTGGGCCGTTCACGTTGGTACGTGCATCCAGTGACATGTGTACCAACGGGAATACCAATCAACCTTTCTGATCTCAACTTGGGTAGGTGCCACTGAGACCGCTCTTCCTTGCACTCTCACGCAAACTTGGGTCACTCGGTATATCCTCCTAAGACGTCTTGTACAATATATGGCACAGTGACTTCAACTTTTTTTTTAATTCACTCGGAAATGATTACGCAACATATTCGTTCTGGGTATGAAGTACGGTGCATGTGTAACTGTAATGAAGTGGTTTACTCATATTCTTGTCACCCGCTTTCGAGGAATTTGGCAGTGATCTAGACCTCTGTGTCGTCCCAGATGGCCAAAAGCAACCTTGGGGCGTGTTTCGAAATCGGTGAGATTGCGTGACAATACCAGACGCGGCAGTAACATGGCAATGTACTACACGTAGTTTCATCTCCATCTCCACTGTTTAAGCTATGAAATCCAGTTTTTACCACCATATAAAATACGAGGAGATGTGATTTCTTTCACGTACATAGAAACTTAGTTTTTTGGCATCTAACCATAGTATTGAATTTTTAAAATTGGTTTTCGAGTTGATAACGTAACAGTCAACACTAGAAACCACCTTGAAGACCGATTCTGTCCAATAGTTATGTTCGGGTCTCAGCAGGATATGCCACTGGGTATGCGCGGAGTTCGCGGCTGTGCCGCTAGATGGGGCCGCCTGCCCACAGGGAAGAGAGACATAGGAGCCAGCTGCAGTATGCGCGTTATGCATGACGCGTTTCGGCTATTCACATACATGGTTAGCCATCGTAGATGAGTTCTGACGGAAGGTTTGTTTTAACTGGTTCTAACGCTCACGCACGGTTCTGCACGCATCCGTGCTGTGCTATAAGGAACACCGTTACGCCGTCCACTGGCGAAATTCGTGGCTGCAGAACTGCAGCTTCTGCATTGGTAACCCAGCTAATACACACGTTCTGGCATCAAGAAAAGTTTGAGAGCGCCGCTGATGTCGTGCACGCATTGTCCTACAACTTTCATAATCTGTTCATCAGACCACCATTGTCCCTCGAACGCGTAATAACCGTTCGCTATTGCGTACGGCATGCTCACCCTGGGCGTCGATGGAAGCGGTCTCGAGGGCTTCCTTGTCGAGCTCGAAGCCAGTGCCGAGGTGGAGGGCATTGACAGCGGCTAAGCGTACGTCGCTCCACATGCTGTTGAAGGTCACGGCCGCCTTTTCCGTGCCTAACCAGGCCGCGATCGCCGTGTCGAAAGGAACGGTGAAAAGGTACGCCATGTTACCCACGCACGACGACCGAACCCTGCAACATCATGGCGCGGCCATATATAGGTACACCTACGCCATTGCCAAGAGAGGAGCCTGTTGTACTCAGGCAGGTGATGCTCCCCATGGATGCGTGTATGAAGAGCCATACACAACAAGATGATGCCCGGAAACCCATGTGAAAAGGTAAATTGAGATAGCACTCATCATATAAGCCCACACCCTCCTCGACTGCTTCACGAGTAGTGACACGTAACTGCGAGCACAAAAGCGCACTGCTCATCAAGAATGGTGGTTCACCTGCGGTCACTACGTATGTTGTTCAGAAAGTACGAGGAGACATAGTATTGTTTGTTGGGGTACTATATACCAATGCCTAGCAACGGGCCGATGCCGGGCACCTTCCCTTGCTAACGAATAGCAAGACATTGCAGCCGGGGCTTCGATGTCGGACTCACGTGAACGCCTTCATCAAAGTGCGTCTCTGGGCCTCGAAGTGCTCGAGCGCCACGTACTGCGCCAACGGGGCGAGCAGCGTGTACAACTTGGCGGCCTCCAGCGGCGTCGAGCTCAGCGCCGCGACGACTTTCACGACTCCCTCGGAGTTCGACGACACGAGCTGCAGGTCTTGGGAGCCGGCTAGTGCCCTGTGCCAAGTTCCTTTGTCGAGCGAGTCGAACAGACCGACGTCCACAGCCTTGGTGGGCGCTCCTTGGGGCGCCTGATGAATGACGCGCCTGAGCGAGCTGTCCAGGCGGACGATGTGCGCGGACAGCCGATGGACGCTGTCAGAGTCCACGACCTTTAAATAATATTAGCAATAAGGATAACCTTGAACATTCTCTTTAGCACACCAGAAGAAGATTCCTGCGAAAATCACAGTGGCTTGAGAGTCAGTGCTCAGAGACGGGCGACATCATTGTATCATTGTGGAGCACCACTCTTGGACAAGACAAATGAATTTTTTTTATAAAAGGAAGAAAAAGCAAGACAGAAGAGAAATGACAATATTATAATTAACCATACTGTCACGGTGTCGTGACGGTGAAGGATCAGACCATGGCCACAACTGAGAGTCACAAAACTAATCCTTCGTTGGGCGATCCTGTGGTCACAGAAACAAGTTACGTTTCGGTGCATAATCATAGCCGCGAGCACAGACAGGCATCGATCGTCGAAAGCTGATCACAGGACAGGCGCGTCGGCTATATTGCATCACTCGTCGTACACACCAGCGTTATTACTGGTGCTCGCATGCGTTCTAGAATGTACAAAATTATATTCTCGTCGCGCACGCATTCTGATTAGGCAAGGTTCGGCGACCGCACACACAACATCTAGAACCAGCGACAACATTCGAGAAAGTTCCTATACAGAAAGGCGCGTCGGACGCTGCGCGACAAAATTGCAACATTTGTTGGAAGGTCAGAAACAGTCACCGGTCAATGATAGACGAGTACACGTGTCAATACGGAGAAACAAACAATTCAGAGAAAGCAAATGATGACCGCCGTAGTCGCTTATTTCATAAAGCCCCCAACGTGGGTAATGCGGATAGTGTGGGTTCCTCTCCCACCTGCGGCAACTTGTCTTTTCACCCACCTTCATTTCCCCTTGTAGCTTATTATTGCGAGAGCAATTATATGGACACTCTAGGCGAATTTCTGCTGTCTGCGTCGCCGTCGCCGTGAGGTTCCGCATAAAGTCCACAAGCGATAAAATCGTCGCCGCGCGCCGTACGCTGTACGTGCGAGTGAAAGCATGCGACTGTGAGCCAGCAATGGCGGCTCGCGCACACAAGGGCGGGAAGCGGGAAGGAAGCGCGCATTCTTCGAGTCACGCACAACGCTCCGGAGAGAGGGTAGGGAGGTGGAGGGGCCGCGCTGTACTGCGTCCGCGCGCTCCCGCCGCGCCGGAAGTCTCCCGGGGGTGGGTGGGCAGGTAGGGGGGCCACGCTTTATTGTGGCCGCGCGGTCCCGCCGGTATGAAAGGCTCCGGGGGGGGGGGGGGGGGGGGGGGGGACCGGAGGGTGCGCGTTCTGCGCCACGAGCGACCGCCCGCGCGGCTGTATCGTGAAAGGCATCTGCGGCGGGGGCGGAGTCCGCCCTCCCTGTGTTTTCGGGGCTAAGATCGCGTTGATGTGAGCGCCGGCACTAAGCTCAATTCGCTCGCTGATTCTGCTGCGCTGACTCACTCCAGCGTTTTCACAGCGAGTTTCCGCGGTCATCGAGTAAGATGCGTTCATGTTTGCTTGTGCGCGCGTGACAACATGCTTGTTAATTTAGTTAGTGTACCTATGTTAACAAGTTTATTCGAATGATAAAACTACTACCCTTACTTTGTATAGCCGCCCACTAATTTGCTATCGCAATCGATGCTTCGCCTTTCGGGCGAAACTGCGACTTTTTATATTTGTAACATTTCAATAAACACAATACTAAACTTCCAATATGCGTTATTTGGCTTCATTGCCTGTTTCTTCGTATGGTTGTGAGCAAGAAATAAAATTGAGACCCCCGGATTCCCCTATACTATTCTATCAATATTGCAAATGTTGCCCAAATTTCTCCTTAGTCAGAAACAACCAAAAAAATTAATATAGAAATGTATCGAGCACTGCACGTTCAACCTTCTCCCAAACCATCGCAAGAAAATATCCCCTGCAGCACTTCGATAAAGACAAGTACGTTCCCGTTGCGGAAACACTGGAGCGATCACGGTTCATGAGATCGTGACCGGTGAATTAAGGAGGGAATAAGGATCGAGTGAACGGCTACCTAAGCACAAGGATGACAAAAGACGTGAGTGATTTGGTAGACGCCGATTCTTAATACATCAGAATCGATGCCTACCCCCAATAAGAGCATGCAGATGGAAAACAAATCACAGCATATCCACGGGGTGAATGATCATGAGTGGGGCGAAGCTCCGGGAGATCCTTCGGGTAAACCACAGCTACGGACGAGAGATAAAGAGAGCGCGCGTCGGGAACGAGAGAGAAAGAGAGCGCGCGTCGGGAACGAACGCCCTTGTGCAATGCAGCGCCCCTAGCTACGGACGAGAAAGAGAGCGCGCGTCGGGAACGAACGCCCTTGTGCAATGCAGCGCCCCTAGCTACGGACGAGAAAGAGAGCGCGCGTCGGGAACGAAAGAAAGAGAACGCGCGTCGGGAACGAACGCCCTTGTGCAATGCAGCGCCCCTAGCTACGGACGAGAAAGAGAGCGCGCGTCGGGAACGAAAGAAAGAGAACGCGCGTCGGGAACGAACGCCCTTGTGCACCGCAGCGCACCTAGCTACGGAGAGAGAAAAACGCCGGGAACGTTCTCCGGAAGCCAGCTTCCGGCTTCCGGAACCGGAAGCGGAACCGGAAGTGGAAACGGAAGTGGAACCGGAAGCGGATCCGGAAGTGGAAGCGGAAGTCGGCTTCCGGTTATACTATACATATACATATATGTGTATATATGCGTATACATACACATACGGACACACAACGCCATCTATTGAGCAATTCATAAACTAGAGGTGGCTACATACTACTACTACTACTACTACTACTACTACTACTACTACTACTACTACTACTACTACTACTACTACTACAGAGGAGCGAACGACCCACACCCTAAGGAGCTTCGCCCCTAAAAAACAGCGAAAGTGGGGTATGCAGACTTACACAATTCTGTCTAGAGCGCTCGAAAGCAGCGCTGCAGAGCAAAACAAAAATTAAATTTCGGGACCTTGGGCGTCGGAACCACCATATGATCACGAGGTACGCCGTGGGGGTGACGCCACATTAATTTTGGCCACCTGGGGTTCTTTACATGGGCGTTCTTACACTTCGCCCTTATCGAAACAATGCCTCCGAGGCCGGGATTTCATCCCATGCCCTCGGGTTTAGCAACGCAACACCATAACCACTACGCTACCACGACAGGTGAAAAAAAAAGAAAGAAGGAAGGAAATAATACGGCAGCTGCTAAGCTGAATGCATATTTGTACGTAACGTATTACAGGTAATTAGTTACTTGCAATCCATCGAAGTTTTTGGTATATTTTTAAATCTTCTATTCCATCTTAACCGCTCATTATAACTCATTTACTTCTTTTCAGTAACCAATTACATGTCACCACTTACTTTATTGACGAGACAACCTGTAACCAGCTGCGCATTTTTGAACACTTGAATATGGCTTCAACTACAGTATAACACCCGCAGTATAATAATTGCTCAATTACTTTCGTGGGACAGTAATTGGTCATTGTAATCAATTACAATTTTCAACGATGTAATTATTATACTAATCGGTTACTTTTTGTGCGTAATGTGTACAAATCTGGTTCAATGTAGCGGCCGGGCTGATTACTGTGTGACAGCCACGTGTTAACAAGGCGTAGCATCGATTGCGATAGCAAATTAGTGGACAGCTATACAAAGTAAGGATAGTAGTTTTATCAAACGAAAACGAAGTGCTAGATTCACTTCGCCCGGGGTACTTCGTCTCTTGCACATGGTTTCATTATTAAAGCCACGTCTACATTTTCCACGTCCCAATGCTAGCAGACTGTGCTTGTGCAAGTTGCTTGCAAAAAATGACTACGCCTCCATTATTTGGGTAAACATTCTCGCAGGAAAGCTAGCTATAAAGTTACGAAAAGGGCCTAGGCCACGCAGTTGAAATAAGAAGCACTATTTCCAATCCCGAGCCTAAACAAGAATAAATACTGGCAGGCCTCATGTGACTTTCATTACTTTAATTCAATTACCTCGAGCAGCGAAGGCCACGGCTATGTATCTACATCCTCCAAGCCCTTGGCTGGAGTTTTTTTTCTTTAATTTATGCTTTGAAAGCAACTGAAATCGCCAATTAATGCGCTGCTCTTCGCAAGAGCATTGTTGTCAATGTGCGAACAATGCTGTTGTTCGTAGTCGTCGACGCGTCCTGTCTAGAATACCACTGCCGCTCAGCCGGGGACGGACACATAAAGCCCCAGTATTTGTGAGCCTACAACGGCTTATAGTAGTACAAGTGGTACAAGACGGTTGTGTAATAATAGTTGGGGTGCGCGACTTGAAGCCACATCAGCGTTGCTTCGATTGGCCACATCTCAGCGCAATATTTCTTTCCTTTATGATAATCTAAGAACATTCTTGCATATGTAGCATGTTAAGCCCATTCTCTAGCTCAAAAATGCTGCTCATAGTATAACATCGGTGCTGTAAGTGCGGAAAGTCGACAATAAATGTATATTGATTGATTAGGTCAGCCAGCCTAGTTTCTGCCGAACAAATAGCTATACTAGGCTGCTACTCGTCTGCTCCTGCCCCCTGGAGGAGGCCGCCTTGGATCCTCCCCTGCTCCCTCTTGCCTGTGTTTCCTTTTATGATAATCCTTACTGCTTACGGGCAAAGCAGTATAGCAAATAGCTTTCTGAACAGTAGGAACGCGAAAATCGAATTATCTTGGCTATTTCTTCATAAATGGCACTTTATAATTTGTGAGCAAAAGCAGAACACAGTGAAAGCAGGAGCCAACGTTTCTACAAGTGGACTTGTATTTTTCAAGGCTACATATGCCCTCTTTGGCACAGTATATATAGGTACGGTTCTCCTAAAAAGTATAGAGGGTAATAAAATAAATGCAGTGGCAGAAAATGGTGCTCGTGGAAAAAAAATATAAATAAAAGAATGAAAGGAAGGAAAGAAAGAAAAGTTGTCGCAGTTTCACCTGAAAGGCGAAGTATCAATTGCGATAGCAAATTTGTAGAGAGCTATACGGAGTAATAATAGTAGCTTTATCAGCTGTATAAACTTGGACATACAGTATCACCCGAAACACGCAGAACTGTTGTCGACGCCGTCGGCGTTTTGCCCGCGTTCGCACAAAATGCGTGCGCCGTTGGTGACTGCTGCCGGAGCCTCTGATATAAATAGGCACTTGGTGCCGCAGCTAAACGTCGCCTCCCTTCCCTCCCCCTCCCCCCCGCGGCCTTTCGCGCGTCGGAAGAAGGCGCGTTTGCTCTACATATATGGTGATTGTAAAGGAGGAAAGAGACGCCTACTTCTGCAGCCCTTAAGGGAGCACGGCGCAGAACGCGCGTTTGTTCTCCGCTGTGGGTTCACTCCCAGTGAAAGCGTGCGTCCCTCGCGCCCTTTCACTCGCACATACAGCGTTCGGCGGCGCGCGGCGACGATTTCATCTCCATTGACGTCATATGGAACCTCACGGCGACGACGACGGCGACGCCGACGGCAGAAATCTGCTTAGGAGTGTCCATATAATTGCTATTGCAATAAAAGGAAGGTGAGGAGGGTGAAATATTATTGCCAACCCAATAACAACTACAACAACAAAAAACTGACTAACCGAATGAAAAACAACTAAGTCCTGTTACCTATAGTTTGAAATTTAGCATAGCGAATATATTCTAAAGCTCCCTTTGAAACGTTTATGTCTATTCGTTGCAATGCCTTGAACTTATTGGATGAGGTGCGATTCTCTGTATTTCTGTCTCGCGCAGAACGAAAGTCGATCGTGGATGTAGAGTTGATGTTCATCAAAGTTATCACATGGTTGGTTGAAATGCTCGGCAACGGCTTTGAGAAGTTTTTTTATTTGTGTACGCGCGATGTCCGTTTAACCTGACGTTCATTGATTGTCCCGCTTCTTCAGTTAAAGTTCAGGTAATAAGCATTGCCTACATTTAAGAAAATCTTTGTGGTGTGTATGCCGAAGAATAAAAATGTCGCAGTTTCGCCCGAAAGGCGAAGCATCGATTGCGATAGCAAATTAGTAGAGAGCTATTCGGAGTGGGGATAGTAGTTTTATCGGCTGCATAAACTTGGACACATTGGCTTACTAACTCAATTAACAATCGTGGTGTCAGCGCTCACAAGCAAACATGAATAGATCACACTGAATGACCACAGCCAACGACTGTCAAAACGCTGGCAGCAAGCGCAGGTTCGCGCGGTCTATCGCTTCAACGGAAACTGAGCGGCGAATGCACAGCGCATACAAAGGTCAGAGCCGTGTGGAGATAAGAGACGGTGCGGGCGACCGGCACCGCTGGGCAAACTGCAAAGGAGAAGTTGTTGGCAGAGGAGAAGCTGCCCCCCCCCCCCCCCCCCTCTTCCCGCTTTGTTGCTTTCGAGTGGGAGATTGAGTGGCAAGATACGCCTTTGGTGCCGGAGCACAGCGCCGCCCCGCCTCCCTCCCTCCCATACCCCCACGCGACGGTCGCGTTTGCTTTCCGCCGAGCGTTCGCTCTCCGTGATAGCGTGCGTCCCCCACGCGCTTTCGCTTGCCCATACGGCGCGCGGCGACGATTTTATCGCCCTTGGAATCTTTACGGAACCTCGCGGCGACGGCGACGACGACGGCGACGCCGACGGCACAAGTCCGGTTGAAGTGTCCATATAATTGCTATCGCAATAAAAGAGATTAACACATCTAATAAAAAGCGCTCTACGTGCGAGCGTGCCGCCAGGAATGGGTGTACGGTCCTGGCCCTAACTCGCTCCGCTACTCTATCATGACAGTCTGGCCTGAATTTTCTGCTGTAGTTTATAAATGGAGCCGAAAGGTGTCACTGGGGCCACTCTTTTGAAATAAATACCTTTATGCCACCGCCAGCACTTGGTCATCCGCAGCACTGCTATTTATCCGTTTACGGCACATATATTCGAATTCACACCTTGATGGAGACAGCTTGGTCTAGCAGGAACCACGTGAACTCCTGGTCGCTCGAAGAGCAAGACAGGCATGTCCCGGTCTCGACGATGGTCGTCGTCACGCCTCGCCGGGTAACGTTCAGCACCGACGGCAAGTGGGTCTTGACGATCGTGTGAACCATGAGAGTGAACAGGGCCTCGAAACCCCCGACGTGCATCCACTCGTGGGCGTCTATATTCGCGGCGGCCAAAAGGTGCGCGAGGGTGGAGCTCCTGTTGGGCATTGGTGAGAAGGTGTAACTAAAAGGGTGGTGGATGGTTGGTGTTACGATCGTGATTAGCGGTGGTGGGGCGCGGAACAAGCCAGGGACTCCAGTAAGCACGAGGCTTCGTATTCACCGCCTTCGTATCCCCTCGTGCCCGTGACTTGCTTTGCGCTAGACCATTCAGTGTGAGCGTTGCGCATCTCGCATGTGGACAGAGCGGCGGAAACTCATAAACAAGAGGCAACTACAGGTCGATGTCAGTTGTTTCAAAACCCATAGATCAGAAGCCGTCAAACTTTTAGCCGTCGGAGTCCCTTTCTCCAGCTCCACCCTCAGAGATATTTCGTCTTTTACAGAAACGATGCGAACATTTTTGCAGCGAAGCTGTGTGTCTATACCCCTCAATGCATTTGCCGTGTCCGTGAGAAAAAACTCAACCAATCAGCGGGAGGCGCGCGCCGGGTGCGCCACTGAGTACCTCGCTGCACCACCAGATGGCTCTCGCCTCCGCGCATCCACGGCTGTGGTGGCGCCGGCCGTGCGGGGAAAGACAAAAAAAGAACAAGAAAGCTCGCCTTCGCGCATAGCTTTCACCGCAAGCGTTTCCCAATAAATGTTACTGTTGCACAAGCTGCAGTTGCCGGGAAGCAGCAAATGTAGCATACGAAGCAGGGAGTGACGTAACTGCACTTTCATGCGTAAAATAATCCGCCTAGTGTTGTTACAGTGCTATGGCAAGACCATGTATAGCGAACACTCCTGAAGAGCAGCGTGCATACGAGGCGCGGCGAAAGTGTGGTTAAGTGCATTTCTCTTGTCTCCGGTCCACTCTTTGCAGGTGCACGAAGTAGGGGCGCAAGCCAAGTCGCATACCATTGAAACATCTTAGGCTAATAATTAGGTAAAGTGCATGTGAATGTCGCCAAGTGAATAAGTTCAAACTACATCGCAACAGGTAATCGTTCTAGTTGTCGTTTACAACTTCGCTGTCCAACCACCTTCACAGCGTGGATTGGAGACCAGTTTTTTTCAATAAAATCTACCGATTTTTCCTAAACAGCCTGTGGACTTGTATAGTTACAAGTGGGAAGACCCTGAAGAATATGTCTTGAAGAAGAGTTCTATAGTAGACATATTTCAGCCGTCATTGAGCCTTTGATTCACTTAGACGTTATTTAAGGATTTCCTTCGAGTATACGTTCTTTATTTATTTTCTTTTTTTTACGGACGGTGTGTCTCAGACACACGTAACACAATTGTTACCTAAGTTACGGGGATGAATGCATCGTATGAGCAGTACGAAGCGGTTCTAGGAGTTAATCATATACTACGACGAAGATTGTGTTTACTAATTTTGAAGCCAATATATTTGCGCTGGTATACCTAACGCTTGGTAAAAGCTGGTGCTTTTTTTTTATATCAACCCTTGTATCGCCCTGCATCCGCATTTGTCCTTTTTTTTCTGTTACCGTTAAAACGATAATTCGTGGTCCTTTTATACCGCCTCGCCATAAGGACCAGAATTACGCAAACACAAGCACCTGTTGGTGTAGAAGGCTACGCACGAAGCGTACACGCAGCCCATTTTGGCCTGCGGCTCATCACTGCGGCACAGCTCGACAGCAGGGGCACCACCGGTGAAGTTTCCGTGCACGGCGTCCACGTATTGGCGCCTCACGCTCTGCTCGTAGGACAGCGGCTCACCGGCATCGTCCAGCACGCGCCACCGACCGCACGCGTACTGGTACACGTCCTGCAAGGAAAAAACGGCGAAGCCTCGTTCCATTGCAGTGGACAAATTATAGGCATTTTTACTGGGCAGTGGCCCATGTACAGGGTGTTTCACGTTGATAATTAGGTGGAATGCGAAAAATATTCTGAGTACCTCCAAGCGACAGCAAACAACATTACCTTGGTTCTGTGCAGCTACGTAGCATTTGCATATGTTTAATGTTTGGTCCAAGTTAAGTGAAACACCCTGTATACAATGTACATCGCTTGGATATGTGCACAGTTTTTTTTTGTCAGAAGAGGAGTTTCAGTATCAGTTTATTTCTTTCGTAAGTGGTATACATGGCTTACATAAAAAAACGGAAGGATGTCCCAGAGCATATTGCTGAAAGAGAACCTCCTGTCAGAAAATATACATTTGTGCAAATATACAACATAAAACAGCAGTGTAGTAGTCAGTAAGTGGAATATATTACGCGAAGTAAATGTAATACAAACTTTAAAAAAACACAAAGTCAATAACTTGTCGCACAATTAAAACTGTAGTTAAGGCATTCACAACAGAACGAACCAAACATCTTTATCAAGTGTACAAATGAAAAGCATCGATTACGGTGGTTCAGTTAATAATGAGCACCATCGTGAAATCCGTCTGAATATTGAGGTCTTTTGAATCATTTCCTTCTCAACCAGCGGCTAAAATCACTGTCGGAGTTATACCATATCACATGTGCTAGGCGCTATATAGTCTCGTTCTTAAAGCCAACATGCTGGGCCACTTGTGCACTGTTTAAAAAAACTAAAGATAAATTTTGTGTATTCTGGAGAAATTAAATCAAATATCATGAGTATATCACTGGCGCTACAGAGATTTAGACCGATCGCATACGTATCAGAGTTTACCGGACACGAGAATACCGGTAACTTGAACATAAGCAAAAGCGCTGATGGTGCCGTCTTGCAAGGTTGAGCTGGTAAACCATCTACTACAACTACATGTGCTCTTTTGCTGCTGGCACCAAGGCGTCGGTAGAAAAGAATTATTATTGGGCAGTGGTTCCTTTTTCTGGTGAGGAAACTTCACTCAACACAACAATTAAAATTAAATTAAATTAAATTATGAGGTGTGTACATGTCAGAACCACGATCTGATTATGAGGCACACCGTAGTGGAGGACTCCGGATTAATTTTCACCACCTGGGGTTCATTAACGTGCACCTAAATCTAAGTACACGAGCGCTCTTGCATTTCGCCCCTATCGAAACGCGGCCGCCGTGCCCGGGATTTGATTCCGCTACCTCGTGCTTTGCAGTGCAGCACAACACAACTTGTATAGCGAAGTGCAGTTTACCAAAACGCCACAATGCGTCGCGATCAGCGTTGCTGCTGCTCAAGTGTTTAGGTGCTCCATAAACGGGGGTACGTGAAAGGACAGGCTAGAGTGCTCTAAGTTTATTGGCAAGGAAGATTAATTTCAAGTGCCACTCAAAGTAAGAACGCCTTAAGTCCAGTCGAAAAACAGCGGTAGCTCGTTCACTTGTCAATGAGAAAAAGCGAAACGACAGTGCCATCGCATCGACATGACACCAATGACGGCCGCGATGTAGGTTTGATGATAATAACAACGACCACAAGATGAAGATGGTTCACACGTCATGTGACCTGGAGTGTCATTCTCAATATTCAACTAAATTCGTGTTTATTCTTCAAGAATATATCCTGGAAAGAAATATGGGCTAAAACCTGCATCAACTGCAGTTGCGTACAATCAGAAAAGAACGTGCGCATTTGAAATGCACTGAACGCTTTACATTCATAATGTAAATTGCCAACTATCCAACGATAATGGTTATACAACAAATAATGCTCATACGGTTCACGCAGGGTATTGCGGAGAAATCTAAAATAATAAGGGTAGCACCCCCACCACACCCAAACAAGCAGCTCAAACAATACACCAGTTCAGAAAAACCATTCATGTATCTGAAACTGTAAGCTAACACAACAGAATGCATTCCGTCTTAAAGCACAACGATTAGTGAGACTACAGGTACAATTCATTTCACACATTGCATAACAATTGAAACAGTAACATTCATTCAATACAAATAGCAACAACATTGACGAATTCCGTCATAATTGTCAAATTGGCCATATTGTGAGCTCTAATATGCTAACAGGGATGCTATGGCATGTCTTATTTTCTTAAAAGGCGAACATGGCCGAACTAGGCATGACCTGCAGAATATCACTCGTGGTTCACATTCTGATCGGAAATACGTGGAACTTACGTTATTTCTTCTTCAAGTCGAACGTCCCGAGGATGACCATGATGATGATCCCTTAATACCTTAAACACGGATAACAAGGATCAAACTAACCAATCCTTACGTGCTTGAAAGATTATAAGATCATAAGTGTTGGTACTCCACACACTTAGGAGAACCATCGCAAATTCGAAAGGACGGGAATGACTTCCGAAGAGACAGGGATGAACAGGAAGAGCATCATTCATGGAATTGCATGGATACGTATTTCACGTCCTGTGATCATTTGGTGTGATATGCTAGTTTTCAACGGCAGTGTTTATTGAGGCAGCCGGCTCCCCGCGCGTGAGCAATATGCGCCAATTAGTACGCATGCATGGCATAAGCGTTGCTTTATATTGAATAAGATGGTTAAGCAGTATTTCGGTCATTGACCCTTTGTTTGTCTTCCTTTTGAAGTTGCGCTCACAATCTATTACTGTGGTAAAGGGTGGACAGGCTATAAAGGTTGATGTGCGCACATCACACGGATTTACGGTGCCGTCGATGGAGGCGTTCATCCGGGCCACCGCCGTCCGGCAGTCGTCGGTGTAGCAGGCTTCCTTCAAGTGGGCAATGAGAGTGAAACCCCGCATCGCGCTCGGTTCCTTCACCTCGCCAGGTGTCGCTAGCATGAAGGCCATGCCGCCGATGGTGACGAGGACCACCACGACAAGCACCGCTGTGCATACGACGGCAGCCACCTGCAGAGGTCATTTTGCCGGAGATGCGCGCAATCAGAGCCAATAGATCATCCGAGTCTGGACATGTACAACTCGAGGCTATTGCAATAGACCGATTTCACATGAGAGTGTCACTACGTCCCCGCTGCCGTGAAACATGCCGGTATACAATTGTCGTCCTTAAAGAGCTGAAGGGCAACTATGGTAGGAAGCATTAAGTGTCTACCATGAGAACCCGCTCTTCTAGAGAAAAAGAAGTAAGTGAGCCTAAAATAAAAGTCATTCTACAATAGGAGTGAGGTTGAGTTGAGGCGCCAAGCAATTTCCTTAGAAATGCACTGAGAAGATCCACAATGGCATTCTCTTCGGAACTCCCCTTGACGTCGCCTTTAAAGCCTAAATGCAACGGGAAAGCGCTCAGGAATGCTGCATTATGGCGCCGACTGGGCCACTGCGCATGCGCTATGGGTGGTGATATCGGTCTATTCGAATAAGGTAGTATGACATCGCTATGTCCGTGTCGGAGTTTTCTGCGTGCTTCATCTAAGCTGTGATTCTCTAGAACATAACTCCATGAAAAAAGAAGGGAGAAAAAACTAGACTCGACGAGACTCTTTTATTACCTTAACTCAACTACTCTACGTAATGCGGACTGAAAATTGCCGAAAATAGAATGTTTTAGCTTGTCCGCAAACGTATTACCCTTTAACTCTTTCTGTACCGCGCCCATTGGGCATGGTTAGCCCTTTCGAGACCTTCCGCCGCTTTCGAGACCTTCCGCACCGCTCACGGACATACTGCGCTATCTGACGTGAAGGAGAGTAACTATATTTTAGTTTTCAAAGCAGTTCGTTTATTTCCCGCGAGGCGGTGATTTTCAAACGCGATCCTAAGTTTCGCGATCGTCAAAGGAGAACGAAAAAAATGTCCGCCCGCTATCGATGGTTTGAAACGCCGCTTTCGAGACCTTCCGCGCCGCTCACGGACATACTGAGCTATCGGACGTGAAGGAGAAGAACTACATTTTCGTTTTCTAAGCAGTTCCCTTTTTTCCCGCCAAGCGGTGATTTTTAAACGTGCCCCGAAGTTTCGCGCTCGTCAAAGCAGAACGCAAAAGTGTCCGGCTCCGGAAATGGCGCGCGCGCTTCGGGAGATCGCAGATATCACGATTCCGCTGCCTCTGCAGCTGATCTTATCGATACATCGAATAGAAGTGAGTCAGAGGACGCTGACCCTTCGTCGGACTTTTCGTCATAAGGCGGCGATGACGCAAACCAGCCCGGAACATCGGCGGCCGCAGCCCGGCACGCCCAACTGTACTACTTGCAGTTAAATTTTTGTAGCGAAATACCTGTTCAATGAAATTTCTTTATTTTTTTTCGGAGATAGTGCCTAATAACGGCAATACATTTTGTATATCTCATAATTTTCGTAACATTTCTTTTCTTAGTAGATACTAGCCTGTCTTTACAAACTTTGTTCAATTTTATTGCAGAATCTTGATTTTAACAATTTATAGATTTTTTATGACATACATCTCGTTAATAAAACTGCTATGCGTGAAAAGTAAATTCAATTTACTTTCTGTTTATGCGTTATATTAAATATTGAGTGCAGTAGTTCCTTCAGAAAAAAACATCTGCCGTAACATACAAAAAAACCCTATTTTCCCTATGGTAGGGAAGGAGTAAAGAAACACCGGGTATGAGGAGCCGTGGACGGCCGTAAGCCACGCTGGTGCAACATGTTGTGACGCTTTCTCTAGCTATAAAGCGTTCGATCAGGTGATTGATCTCGTCGAAGAAAAGTAAAATAATTTCATTTTGCTCTTCAACTTTTAGTATTTGTTTTGTCGCAATAAATACGATGTTTCAGTGTATTTCCTGACTGCTACACATGTATGTACGTATTTATGTATGTTGTATGTATGTATGTATGTATGTATGTATGTATGTATTTATGTACGTATGTATACATGTATGTGAATGTATGTATGTATGTATGCTCGTAGGTATGTATGTATGTATGTATCTATGTATGTATGTATGTATGTATGTATGTATGTACGTACGTACGATAACGATTATGTCCCTACCAACGCCTTACACCAGCAGTTACGTAAAGTATGACAGGTCACTGAAACAGTGGCTTTGTGCCCTCTGTGTTTAAAACGTGCGGCGCTGGATTGCGCCACCAAAACAGCTGTTCACATCTACATCTTTGGTAACCCGATATTTCGCTAACCTTATCCATATACACGCAAGCTAAAGCTCGTGAATACACACACTCTGTGTCACCTCCCCATAGTTGAAAACGCGTCAGCTGCTCAAGCTACCCAAGAAATCCCTGCAAGCAGCCGCGGTGGCTTAGTGGCTATGTCATTGCGCTGCTGAGCCCGGTCATCGCGGCAGCATTTCGATCGTTGACCGAAGAGCGTTGATCTAAGTAGAAGTGAAGAAAAAGCAGAGATTATAGTAAACATTAAAAAAAATCGTCGTTCATCACCGATTCCCACATGAGCCGGGGATCCGCCGATATTTTCTTTAATTTTATCTTTTGTAAACATGCCTTAGAACACCATCAGGAAAATGCCTCTAATAAATATACCGGGTGTTCAAAATTAAGCTTTAAAGAATTTTTAAAAATCGCCTGAGGCAGGTAGCATAATTCTTATCGTTGAGGTGGGTTATTCGAAGAGGCGGAAATTAGTAGCACGAGAAATGAAAACACATATTCAATTACTTAACAAAAATTGACTAATGAACTTCTTAGTTTATTACTTTACAACACATATTGCAAGTTACGAATTGTAGCCGGTGAGTTTGCAAGACCCATCCACTTGAAATGAATTTCCAGGATGGCCCCAGTTTCGAGATATTATTTCCCAAAGTATGGGACGGAATACATGGGCGTTCCAGTTACTTTTGTGTTTCAGTGTACAAAACAGCATTTTGGTAAAAAAGTAAGCGGAAAAACTGTGCATTTTTACGGCGATTTTGATGGCAGATATCTCCAAACTGGTGTCATTCTGAGAATTCATTCCGAGTGAATACGCCTGACCAGCTCACCGGCTACAATTCGTAAATTGCAATATTTGTCGTAAAGTAATTAACTAAGAAGTTAATTAGCAATATTTTGTTAATTAGTTGAATCGGTGTTTCGATTTCACGTGCTAATAATGTCCGCCTCATCGAATAACCCACTCAACGGTAAGAATTATGCTACCTGGGAGAGGCGATTTCTAAAAATTCCGTAAAACTTAAAAATGAGCACCCTGCACATTGATAGGCTAAAAACCTGGTATGGCGTGTAAGTCAGTCTTACGATAAGGGAAAGCTCAGTAAGCCACAAATGACGCGAAAGAAAATGGTGGTGAGCCACACCAGCATAAATTTCCTGCGCTAGCTTGGAACGGCAGCTACTTTGCATAAGAGTTGTGTAGTTATCAATGAAGAACGATTCACTTTCATTCGGAAGTATAGCAAGACGCAATCAATCAGCTTTGCGCGATCTTTTCAACATATGTCTATATATATATATATATATATATATATATATATATATATATATATATACTGCCAGGATACCCCACAGCAACATGGAAATTGTAATGTTGCACGAAGGCTTAATTGCGCAGGTTTAATTTTTGCCTTCTTAATGTGACCTTAAGCTCACCTTTCCACGGCGGGCCCGAATCTGCCTGCGCTCTCGCGTAGAGAACTCGTCGTCAGCGTGACGTCGCATTGCCATTGGCTGCACAGGCACGCTTTGCTTCGATGCAGCGCCCACTGAGCCCTGCGCGGCTACGCAAGTAATACCCAAGAAGTGTAAGCCAATAAGGAGACAGCTTTAACTCAAACATTAACTGTTCAAATAGACGCGAACCAGAGAAATGCTGTCACTTCAGCTCCGCTGAACCCATCTGCATAAACTTTTTCGTATGTAATAAAAAAAAACTAAATTGAGGCTACTTTCGTCAGGTGTAATGTTCCTTTAGAATTCATTTACACTAAATAAATTAACAAAAATTGGAAAAAAGGTCATGTACGCGTGAAATATCAAGCTGATTGTGCTCTGACTCGACACTGAAAACAGTTGGGTCAAGATACCTACTGCGAAGTACATTCAGTTTTTTCGGCTTCATGTCACACGGTGGAAAGGGAAGAGGCAAAACTCCGCAGAAGTGCGGCCTGACGGGATATCTGTGCTCTCTGCATTACATATACATTAACATTACCTTCTTATAGCATATACCAAACAAACAGAAAACAAACAGCCGCTAATCTAGCGCATTTATGTAAAACAAGAATAAGAATATGCTAATAAATGACAGGTGGGAAACTAGGCTCCCCCAAGAAAATACATACGTACATTAGGACTTGGAAAGCTCAGTAAGCCACAAATGATGCGAAAGAAAATGGTGGTGAGCCACACCAGCCTAAATTTCCTGCGCTAGCAGACGGAATTGATATTTCATGTTCGCCCAACTTCTAGAAAGCGCTTTTTTCTTGCGTTTGTGTACCGCGAAGTATGCGGACGACTGTCACCATCACACATTTTTTGAAGCCTACTTGAAGTATTGTCTACATTAACCTACCCACAAATGATATCGCTTTCTGTCCACTACAGTCCATAAACTTCCCGAAGACAATTCCAACTTTAAGACATGAAAAATACAACAAGAGAGACAAAATCCTGCGAAAATAAGATGCCGAAATGCAGGAATCTACCGAAAAGCAACACAGGTTATAAAAAGTCTATAGCCAGTAATAGACGGCACACGGCATCACTGCCTGTGGCACGCCTGTGAGTGCACAACGCTGCCTAAAGTGTTCTCGCGAAATACTGCACGTCATGATCTTCTAATCAATGCGATGAACACTTTCGAAGAGCAGTGCTCAATACTGAGGGTCATCGCGTTGAAATCAGTTCGATCAACACCTACGAAGCGATAAACATAAGAACAAAGTATGCACGTCGTGACTGCCAAGTAGATAATCTGTCGACGGTAGACGTATACCTGAGGTACGGCGAAACTTGTCCTTGAGGCTGGCCTGCGAGGAGCCTTTTCTCTCCGGAGCGTCAGTCTTGGCCGGGGCGTCGGGCACCGGCTTGGTGGGTTTGGACGAGCCAGTACTGCTGTGACGCCCGGTGCTGGGTTGCTGGTGATGGGGCAACCTCCGGCCGCTGCCCCCACCAACACTGCCTGCTTTGGCCTGCTCGAAAACATACAGTGCATGGACTGGCAGACAAACTGGCTTCCATGGTAATCAGGTACAGGTGACGAATGCACCGACGAGCGTCGCTCAAAAAAGAAATCCGAGAACACCAAGATACTTGTGAGTTGTGAATGCGAAAGCATTAATGTCCAATTGAACGGCACTGAGCGGTTCTTCGAGTTAGGCGCTCCGAGTGATGTACCAAAAATAGCCGACCGCGCAATTAGTGAACACAAGACAAAGAATTCTCGGATTGACATCAAATTTCTCACGGAGGTTCCTCTAAACAAAGTAAATCGATGGCTATGAAAAGAAAATGTGGTACATTTCGGTCTGGGTGTGAATCGAACCCGGGTCATCGGGGTTGCGATATGAGCACTTCCCCGACGCCACGGTTGCTCCACGCTTCTGGCTGACTAAAGGTGTGCCTATTGCGTGCGTCATTGCACACGTCACGTCGCAGCCATCAGGCTGACTAAATTTTTCCCCAAAGGGACTGTAATGCTGTTGCATTCCCGCACGTAAGCAGTCTTAAGAAAGCCTCTGCCGACTTTTTAAAGCGAAGCTTTGTACCTCTACCAGCCAAGGGTTCTGTCGTGTCCGTCGTTGTAATCAAAAAACGATCCCGACGAACCGCTAACAATTGCAGGTATAGCTTACTTGAATTCAGGCATTCAGCGTACAACTAAGCACTCGTTTTCGCAAGAAAAACCACAAAAACAAGCTTCAAAGTGATGAGCCAACATGATGGATGATAAGGTCTGCGGGCAAACAACGGAAACAGGCTCGGCGCGGTCCGTAAGATTAGATTGCAGCTGTTGCAAAGCTTATGCAGCTGCTTGAAAGAGGGTTGACGTCATTCGAAACCCTTCCAGCCTAGTAACTGCTTCGGTTCATTTTCTAGACTACCCCACTATGGGGTAGTCTAGTAGTGTATATCACACCGATCACAAATCAGTAGTGAACATTGTTGTGAAGTAAATAATAATGAAGGCCGTGGTTAAAGTTACGTTGTAGTGTGTGAAATATCAAGTGCGCCGCAGTCACCGTGAGGGTGGCGTAAAAAGCTTCGCTTTCCAACCACCTTCACAGGGTGGATTGGCGGGCCATTTTTTTTTAATTTTGCGGTTTTCTGCAACATTTATAAAAAAATCAATGACGGTCTAAACAAACATAAATCGATTTTGTGCAGTCATTTTTATTTACACATTTTCTTTTAGAAGCAGCGAACCTCATCAAATTCGGTGCAGCGGTTGGCGAGAAAAACAATTTCACCGTTCCTATGTATTTGGATAGGAGCGCCGGTGATTCCTTTTAAGAATAGTTCTAGCTGAAGTACTTATTTCTTTGTACGAGCCCAGATTATATGTCGTATACCAACAAGGTTGCAAATCAACATTTGCTCATTTATTAGATGACTTTAACCTAAACGAGTTTATGCACAATCTACGCGTGCCTTCGAGTCCGCTGGCCACGAGGCTTGCTTTCTGCACGGTTAGCCTGTGCGTCGCTATATTCCGCTCCAGGTCTTTTTTTTTTTTTTTCGAAGGTGTCACACCTCCAGCGTCGGACTTTATGCGAAATTTGGAAATCGAACCCACGACCTCTCGGTCCGCGACGGTAGATCGCCGAGCGTTTAACCCATTGCACCACAAACGCATTTGCAGAGAGCTACACAGACGCGCCTTATATATCTAACACTCCTCCGTGTACCCGCGCTCTTGCTCGGGGCGGTGCCGCCGCCTACGAGCAGAAAAGAGAAGTACTGCATTATGACACTAACGCGCACCGACAGTGAGCGCTTCGGTGGTCTCAGCACTACGACGCCTCGATGCCAGCATTCGAAGGGACGCTAGCATCAAGAAGCACTACCAACGCCACCTAGGTGGCGTTCACCGTACTCAGCACAGCGGAGCGTGGCCTCCGCAATTAGCTCTGAAAATGTTTCTGAAGTTAATCGCGGAGGCTGCAATTACGACGCGCTGTACGCGCTGATTTGACTCGGTGACGATTCAGTTACGTGCTTTGTCTTGCGCGTTGTATTAATGTGTCAGTTACGTGCTTCGTCTTTCGCGTTGTGCTAGCGTGTGCAGCGTAGTGCAGCTTCCATATGCACGACGGTTGCTCATGGTCATCGACGTTGGTAGTCGTGATGGAGGAGACGTGCCACCAGGCGTCAGCGTGGGTGCATCAACGCCTAAGGGCGCTTTAGCCACAAAACACCAATAGACATTATATATCAATGTGCAATAAACATTACACTACTTCTGTGAAAACACTAGTTTATTTTTGTATATGCAGACGCACACTAATGACACGGATAATGGCACATGCTCTCCTGGTATGGTCCTCACATTCGTATCTCACGTCAGGGACACAGCGGAAAAAAAAAACGCGAAAACGTACCGGCACCTTAGTGGAAAAGAAAAATTAACATGCACTGCCATAGAAGTTATGCACGTAGTGCAATCATACAATGTATCCTAACTTTCCTTTCGCAGTTTGTTTCTTTTTTCACCTCCAATGGTTTCTATGAAACAACGGCTTCTCACGCGTATATTACAACTACCACTTCTAGCAGTAAGGATACGTCAGATCGTGTATCGTCTGCGTACCTTCGTGCTTCCAGTATTCGACGTATACTATTTTAGGGCCTTGAGCGCTAGCGACGCGCTGTGCCCGCTGGTCGCAGAAGTGTTCAGAGCGGCGACGCCTTCCTGGGATAAGCATGTCATATTTTGAGACCGAAAAATGACATCAAATCCCATTATGCGTACCCATATCTTACCTTCGTATGTGGCACACTAGATTTTCATTTATTTATTTACAATACCTCAAAGGTGGTGACCGTGAGCCATGTCTCTCTAGAATTTTTAGTGATGCCTCTCATGTGTGTAAAAGGCTATACTTAAAAGCAAGAAGAGCAAGCAGATGCATGACATGCTGCCTCACCGTTTCCTTGCTTGACCCTCTTGCTCGGCCTTTGTGGCGAGGTCGCGAGTGTGTTTTGCGGAGTCCAAGTTTGTGACCGGCCGGAGCAGGCATGACGATTTTCTCAAATAAAGCGACGAAACGCAACCAGGGGCCTTGCTCGATTGCTTGCTGCCAGGGGCCTCGAAGAAAACTCAGTCACTGCTTCTTCTTCTTCTTCTCGTGCCATCAGCCGCAGACACCGCACCGCGTCTTGTAAAAGACGATGACGATTTTGTCGGTTTCCTAGTCATGAATGGTCCTCGTATTTGCGTCTAGTCATTCTAGGTTTAACTTTATCGGCATCAAACGTACTGTGCATTCCTGCGTGTGAGTTGGCTGCTAGACAAAGGTCCGTTATGGTACCTCCATGAGGTTATTGATGCGACCGGGAGGTGGCGCTGCTAATATTTGCAAGAGCTTGGTGGCGCAACACACCACCCCGTTCCAAAGGGGACGCTCATGGCATCCATCCATCCAATGTGATGAAATTTAGCTTAGTATTTATGCAGTATACCCAACTGAATTCCGATGGTGTTGATTCGCAACGGATGTTTCTACAGCGAAGCTGTATATGGCTTGCCGAAACAAAAATCTGTCCGTCCAAGGTGCGCAGAAAATATCATCATCAGCAATGGCTCGAGCGTCGTCGTCTTCTTCCACAGCTGGCTCCGTTGCCGCTCATCATTCCAGCCTAGAATTTCACTTCCCTTCTACCGTCGTAATGGGGAGGCCTCGTTCACAGGTGTATGAGCCATTGCTCAAGGGTGTATGCGTCATTCATTCTATTACCGTGACGGACAGATTTAATTTTGAAGCAATTTAATTTTGAAAAATCGCAAGAGGCAATGTGACAACGGTGGACCGCGGGCATACCGTCAGTGACGTCGTTCTCTCCGTAGCAGCTGAACGTGTGTGTAACCTCATTAAGAAACACAAAGACATAACAAATAATTGAGAAAGACTTTGATGAACCATCGGGATTAACCCAGCGATAAACACCGGGGCCGCACGTTTCAGCTTCGCTGGTTAAACATCTGTACGGAGTGCTTGGGCGGTGTTTTTTTTTTTTTTTGATTATTCGTTTCTTTCATTTGTCCTTCTGCGTGTAGTATTCGTTTCTTTCTGTGCGGCTATTCCCACTCGTAGGTATCAGACGTGTTTTCAAACAGCGACAACATGAATGGTTCGTACCATTGCGGTAGCAGGGCGACAAACGGCGATGTAGATGGGCAAGTAAATTGGCTACGTAATAGAATCCATCAGATTATCGGTAAGGAAGGTATTTCATTTTGTTTCCAGTGCGAACTTTGGGCGATCCCTCCTTGTGGGTACGGGCCATACATTGGAGGGATGGATGGATGGATGGAAAACTTTAATGAACAACAACAATTTGCTTCGCAAAACTAATGGGTGAGTCTATTCTCCCGGCAGCATTACTCCCGACGCTCACCTCCTATTGGCGTTCGGAAGTCACAGTACAAACTGCCGGGGAAAAACGGCCTGCAGGTGCGCCCTAATCTAACATCACATAATCTAATTTCTCGTAATCTAACCTAACACAACATAACCTAACATAACATACCCTAACCTTCAAGAGCCAATAGGAGGTGAGTGCCGGCAGAAATTCGTTGCAGAAGTTCTCCCGGCTGCCGGGAGAATAGCCACTGCCAAAACTGCCAAAACTGCTTGGCAGTGACTTCTTGCCATTGTCTTTACTTTTTTTTAACACCTTAGTGGTCGAGAAACGTACACGCGTATTCGTGGCAAGCAGCGGAGTGCCGCATAGGCTGAGCATGGATTCGAAAAGGAGTTTGGAAGTTCGGTGAGTGTTAGTTTATGGTATTATGATGAAAGACAGCTAGAACTCTCGAATTCATATTTCGACTTTTTCGTTTCGCAGCTTTACGGTCGTATATGAATCCATTCTTCGTGTGACTGTAGAGGCCACGCAGAAATTTCTACAACAGGGCCAAGTGGAGCGCTAAAGACGCTTAGGAAAGGCCTCAGAAAATCCATTGTACTGGCGCGTATGTGTTTAGCACCGGTCAATAGAAAAAATACGTGGGTCCTTCCCCTAGCGGAAAATGGGGGTTAGCGAAGCTTGTCCTGGGCGCACCTTGTGTTTGACGTTTATGTTTATTGTCAGTAACTTGGCCGTGACCAACGGAAGGTCAGGTGATTTGCTCGGCGTTAGCGGAGTGCCGCAGCTTCAGCCGCTCGCACCGTAGGATCGGCCCGTCGACGACGCACCCTTTCACGGGTGACCTTCCGTCGCCACTCAGCGCGAGCTGCCTGTTGTTCGGTGGTCCGCACAATGCGCGGCCGTCCCATCGGTTTTCCGAGACTGAACTGAACGGAAACAAAGCGGGCGCAGCGCGCGCGAGACCCTTTCCTGCCCTTTCCCTACCCGGCGTAAGCGAAACGGCTCTGATTGGCTGAGCACGTGGCGTGAACGCGCGCCTACACAGCTGCCACCGTGCCTAATGACTCACGCTCCGGCGCTGGCAAGCCGCCGCTAGAGCCGGAGTTTTAGCGTTACATCGCCGGCGCAGGCTAGCGTATACAAGCTTCGCTTGCAAAGGAGCTACAGAAACGAGCATTATAAATTCAAAGCACATTGCTAGTAAACACACTCAGAGCGCGAATGTAAAACACAAAGGATACTTATCAACAATATCTTTATTAATAATTAGCCACCCAGTACATACGAGCATTCCTGATGACAGACTTCGAACATTGCGCCGTATTGCCAGGATCCTGAGTCGACCATTCTTCAATCTTCTGTGGCCACTTGTGGCAGCGACATTAGTGTTGGGTTTAATGACTTCTGCCAGGAGTACATTGCTGCACGGACACTCGCTTCACCACTGGTCACCACCTTCGTATTTTCGCCGAGCGATGACTGTTACCACTACTGGGGATTCGCCAAGAAGCAGACCAACAAGCCGGCAGTATGAAAGTGCTGACTACCTCACCCATTTTCTTTATCGTTGCCCTTCTGGGAGAGCACAATTATTCTAACTAGCAATACTAGTCAAAGTCACTGCCAATAGCTGTCCGTCTCCATCGATGGCGCCGTACCGGATTCTATATACAGGGCTCACAAAAACACACACCTAACCTAGCCCTTGAGGCCGTATCCGCCGTACTTAAGACCACCGCCGTATCCGAGTCCACCTCCATATCCAAGGCCACCGCCGTATCCACCGCCGTATCCACCACCGAAGCCGAGCCCTCCGCCGACGCCTCCGAGACCACTGTGAGCCACGATGGCACCTCCACCATGCACCTTGTTCACGTGGTGCACCGTCCTGATCAGGAACGCCGGTCCAGCCACGGCCTTGGAGAATCCTGGACCTCCTCTCAGCAAGGTCACGCTACTTCCCACGCCAACTCCTCCAGCTCCAAGACCTCCGCCATAGCCTAAGCCGCCTCCATAGCCCAGTCCATAGCCTCCTCCAGTATCCAACTCCCAGACCACCGGCCATGGCACACACCACCAGAGAGAAGCCTACGATGAAGATTGCCTGTGACGAGCACGACAACGAGCAAATGAAGTCATCGTTAGTGACAAAGAAGGCAACCGCGCAATATTTCGTGACGAAATATCCATTGTATTGAAACTACACAGAAACCGACTTCGAGACACGTTCACAAAATCTGCATTCATCTGAAAGTGAAAGTCCAGGCAAGTCAAACACATCCTGTTGTGGGTGTTGGTGTGTTTCTACAGCTTTGTTTTATTGCGATAGCAATTATGTGCACACTTCAAGCGGATTTCTGCCGTCGCCGTCGTCGTCGCCATGAGATTCCGTATGAAGTCCAAAGGTGATAAAATCGTCGCCGCGCGCCGTAAGCTGTATGTGCCAGTGAAAGCGCGTGACCATCGCGCGAAAGGCCGTGGGGGGATGAGAGGGAGGGAGGGGGGGCGACGTTGTGCTGCAGCACCAACGGCGCAAGGGAAACTGGCCACTCAGTCTCGCACGGGAAAGGAAGAACGCGGGAAGGCCTCGCGGGATGGAGGGGGGCGGCTACAAGTGCGTACTTGTACTTTGCCCAGCGGCGGCGGTCGCCCGCACCGATCGTGAAAGCGATAGCTTTGTATGCGCTGTGCGTTCGCCGCTCAGTTTCCGTTGAAGCGATAGACCGCACGAAGATTCGCTCACTGCTGCTGCGCTTGCTCACGTCAACGTTTTCACAGCGGTTGTCTGTGGTCGTCGAGTAGGATCTTTTTATGTTTGCTTGTGCGCGCTGACACCATGCTTGTTAATTCAGTTAGTAAACGAATGCGTCTAAGTTTATACAGCCGATAAATATGCTATGCTTACTCCCGTATAGCTCTCTGCTAATTTGCTATCGCAATTGATGATTCGACTTTCGGGCGAAACTACGACTTTTTTTCGAACACCTCGTTCGAATGAGGTATATGTAAAGCGGTCTTCTGCGCATGGAAGGCTCGCACCAGTACCTTCAGCAAGCAACCGTGGAGCTGCTTGAGAAATAGATGGAGTTGTTTTGAAAGGCAGTGATATGCGAATGTAGATGAAACATAAAATCAGTACTCAAGGAATGATTGCTCGAGATGTGTCTCGGCCTCCGTATGCTGTCGACGTATGTTTAGTACAAGGAAGTATGCGTGCACAGTTTCCCATTCTATCAAAATTTTACCAATGTTTCGTGTAAAATGGCACACTGTCATGGTCGTTCCCTATTGTGACATGGCGTGCTTACATTCTGAGCATTCTGTTTGTCGAGCATTTCTTATGAGATGAATGAAAAGAAATCATTTCGAGATCCCGAAATGATAATCGCGACCGTAAGGTTACATGCTGCTTACCACCTTCATATTTAAGTTCATCATCTAAACCTGTGTACATGGGCAATATTTACACAGAACAGATTGCAAGGATGTTTCGGTAAATTGTAGTCTCGCCTCATAACAAGTCATTCGACAGTGCGCCTCACAGAATGGACTGGCATTATTGTCTTCTACGAGCGATAATATCCGATAACGATATATAACAATAATTTTAAGATAATATCCAGCTACGAAATGCAGCTAGCACGATCGTCATAGGTGCCAACGAAACGCTGTGTTCATTTACCTAAATACTCAACGTCGATCAAAAATGCAATTGACGCGGCAGATATACATACTTCCACTATGCGTATATTCGACTACAGCATACACGGCTAAATTGGCGATGACATCGACGGAATGGTGCACATCTAAGTAGCTTGCCCGCTTACAAATTGGCCGTCATTTTCGGCAAAGCAGCCGCAAATAAAGTTCTCCGTCGGTGCACATCGACATTAGGGCTTAGCGCGCGGTGTGCCCTTCCTGGCTCACGCAACGGTCATGGTCTAACGTGTCATAGTGTGCGTTACAGTAAACAAGGCGACCACAGCTGCACAGAATGCGCTTTCAACACTCTCTTGTTTGTTCTCTTTATCTTGACTACATGTATTTATATATACGCACAATTTCGTGCTCTGAAATAAAGCTTTGGTAATTTTCAGTTCGTATGCATGACAGCAACGTTTACTTCTGGTGTTACGTTTGCTCACTTATGTATTCCCCACAGTTTATCACGTCATGACCAGAATGAGTGTGCTATTCATTCAGCGTGCCCATATGAATATCAGAGTATCGCGGTATGCTGTCTTTTTTTTATTCTCTATCAGTGTGCAATCTCATATTGGAATATTGACCGTGGGTACAAGTGGTACCGTGGTATAGGTGGTACCACGGTACAAGGGTCACCGTGGTGTTCGTACGGCCGCCGAAGTTTAGTACGTGTGCATGTGAAAGTCCAGGCAAGGTAGTGAACGGAACGCGTTCCGCGTTAGCCTTCTCGCTTTTCCCCTTCTTGGTCTCTCACTCTCTCTTTCTGATAATTCCAAGTCACCTGATTACGCCGCACGAAATTTCAAAATTAGAATTACCAAAGACATTAAATCGAAGCTTCCTTTGCCTCTTCCCGGGGTTTGCTGTTCGTTCTCGTTTCCTCCGTGGATTTATTTTCCGATATATGTAAACAATTTGGCCCACTGGATATGGGCTGACTGGTGCTTTGCCGAGTAGACAATTGGGTCACTGCGTATATTCCAGTGGGCATTTGTGTGCCTCCATAGAGAACTTCGGCACTGCGCATGCGCAACTGGGCATGTACCCACCCTTGACCAATCCCGCACATTGTGCGCGCCACTGCACTCGAGGAATATCAATCCTTAAGTGTGCTTAAATGTCTGTTCTTCTTCTCTGTTCACGAACGCTTCCCTTGAGAAGCATCATTAATCATCGCCTTCATCCTCGTGAGGCATACACCTAAAAGGTACAGGCGATGAGGCTAAGATCTCATCTGCTAGTGCTCCTACATCGCTCACTCAAACAAGCTGCGCGTCATTTAGATTCCAACATTGCATCAAATCTGCGTCTTTTTTTGCATATGTGTGATCCATAAAGGGTTGTACTCTGCTCAGCCAACAAACGGCCGGGCCACGTCTTCAGAACCGCTGTTGCGCATCAAGTGCTTTGACAATACATGTCCTAGTTTTCTTTCGACAGAAGCTTCCTCCACGAAGCTTTGTTACATGTATGCGTCAACACAAACAGCTTTCATGCGTGGATAGCCGAAAACGGCGCGAAATCAATGTGCAGGCAGTCTTACCAGGGAGTTCATGGTGAGAAGGCTGTGTTATCCACTGGTCCCGGAGAACTGTGCTCTGGCGTGGTCATAGCGCTCGCTTATATACTCGCAAGCCCTTCCCGTTGTTTTGCGATTTGTGTTACGCCATTGTGGCATATCCGCTAACGAAGCCAGGTCAGTCTTACTTGCCGCCCGGAATGTCGAAACCGAAATCCCCGCTTTCACCCGCGCAAACGCCATAGTGAAAAAAAAAAATTTGCATAATACCCCAGAGGACCACTGATTCGGGCTGATTAGCCGGCCTAACTTCCAAGCAGCTATTTTACGACTCGCCTGTTCCGTGCAGTGCACATCTTGCTTCGAGGCGTGTTCCGCTTCCGTCTACGAAAAAATTAAAGGCGTTCCCATAACCACAAGGATGATGCGTGCGGCTAGCCCTCGGAGTATGCGCCGTTAATTATTTCATCTTTTGTTTCGGGAATGGGCGTGAAAGCTTCTTCCTGAATTATATACCCAATATGGGCGTCTGTGACTGTATAGCTGCGATATCGCAGCAACAATTTAATTCTAAAAGGCAACAAACACGCAAAACTCTGGAGTCAGCACATAGCAGTATTTTTTTTTATTCAGAGTACTGGTAGCTATGTTCTTTTTTCAAGCCGCGTTTCCAAAATCAGTTCAGTAGTTGCATAGCTGCATCATAATATTCTATGAAATTTATTGTCCATGCCTGCTCTTCATTATAATTTTTAATCTTAGAAGTGACGCTGTCGGGGCATGTACATTCAAATATGTCCTGCTCTTAACAAAAAAATAATCAGTTTTATGCTTTAAATTTTGTGTTTCAATTCACCTGTCCCTCATTTTCTTTTGAATCAGCATTGGCAGCACGGGTCACTGGGGACGAAATGAATTGGTTAAATGCCATTCACATGGAATGTGGCATCGCCACCATGGTGCGCCCACTTTTGTCTATCGCACGCTACTTGACTTGCGTGCGATGTCGCAACTCACTCGTGATAATGGCCCTACATTATTTCAGAATGAAATGTGCCTTCTTTACGCACGTTCAAGGGAACGTGACTGAGACGTTGTCCATCGCGCCCCGGTAGGCACCAGTTATGAACCAAGCTTTTCCGGAATACTACACATTAACTTCAAAGCCGTATTGTGGCCAGTAAAACGCGGGGACGCACTAAAGGCCATGGCGAACACGATCCACTGAATCCACGCTTCTTCAAACTGCAAGTCACCGCCGAAGCAACGCTATCTGGGAGCCCAAGGCTGTCTTAGCTGTAACCAACGAATTAGGCATGGTTGAGTCTGCCTACGTGTGCGGCGGAAGTAATCGAATTGTACCTAGAAAAAATAGAATAGCGGATTCCTATTGGTTGGGTGAAAACGACGTCATTCGATGCACAGGCTGCGGCTATTACTATTATGACTTCCACGTGAACGCGTGTCGCCAAGCACGCATTATATATCGCGGATGGACAAGTGTATGTTGGCTCACACGTCGAACGGTGGCGAACGTCGAACACACCTCTTACAGCATCCGCCACGTTGCACGGAACTACCGAATCAAAGCTTTAAACGTCGTTCCAAAAGTGAAGAGCCCGCAAACGGACTTTGCCTTTTCTCTCACGGTATAGCCGTTCGCATCCGGGTCTGATTGCGCTCTTCTAGCATACCTGCCAGCAACGCCGATCAGATACAATCGCAACAATAAAGGAGGAATGCTCTCGACTTGCTCTGTGGCCGAGCCGCGAGAATTCAAGCGGAAAGCTCTCGGTGCATACCTGTCGTGAAGGCCTAGCGCGAAGCCCCTTCAGTATTCCGTTCCTACTTCTATTTATTTTCCTTTATCCTCTTGCTTCCTGGGTCGAAAGCAAGAAATAAGGAGGGTATGTGGAATGGGTACAGGCTCTCAGTGGCAACGCGTTTCTTTTTCTTTCTAACAGGCGAAGTTCATCTTCTTAAGTGTATTTTTGAACGAGGAAGAAATAGATCGCGGTGGACCCTGGTTTAGAAGAAAGAAATTATAACGTTTTTTTTTTCTTTTTGTAGGCTGGTGTAATTGGGGTTTAAGCATAGGCCAGGATTGTGCAAGAAAATCATAAGTGTACTTTATAGAATTGGTCGCTGGCGAACTTCCTCAAAGCCGACTCAACAAAATCTGTCAGGTAACCCTCGGTATTACGGTGTTGCCATTGAGTCATCCAACCAAAGTTTAAGGATATGGAGGATAGAGTCAGGTGGTATTTCGAAAGTGGGAGTGCATAGATATATTTGTTGTATAACTATTATCGTTGGATAATTAGCAATTTACTTTCAGACTGTAAAGCATTCAGTGTACTTCAAGTGCACACGTTCATTTCTGATTGTACGCAACTGCTGTTGATGCACGTTTTAGCCCATATTTCTTTCCAGGATATATTCTTGAAGAATAAACGCGAATTTATTTGAATATTCAGAATAACACTCCAGGTCGCATGACGTGCGAACCATCTTCATCTTGTGGTCATTGTTATTATCATCAAACCATCATTGTCGCCGTCATTGTCGTCATGTCGATGCGATGCACCTGTCGTTTCACATTTCGTCATTCACAGGGAACGAGCTACCGCAGTTTTTCGACTGCACTTTAGGCGTTCTTACTTTAAGTGGCACTTGAAATTCCTCTTTCTTGCCAAAAATCGGAGGACGCTTAAGCTTCGGCTTTAAGAGACGAACGCGATAGCGTTATCGGGACCCGTTCGCATAGCATTTTTCTTTATGAGTAGGCTTCACCAGAACCTCAACGTGGGAAAGCCAGCTTAAAGAGACCAAGCTTCCAACGATACCCTTAAATGCGGCTTCACTTTTAAAAACAAATGCATTGATGGGAATACATTTTTACAGGGGCAATATAAGCCGCCTTATATCAGAATTTGAAGGCCCTACGGCCTTTTTTTTGTTATTTTATTAATTGTTTGCTGTTACCCCGAGGCGCGCGCGCGTCCAAAATTTAGAAAGGCTCGGTTTTGAACATTCCCCACAATGTTGCCTAGAACCAAATTACAGCGAAACACCATCAGAATTGGAGGGCGCTTACGCTTCTTCACCTTTACAAGTGGAACGTGATAGCATTCAAAGATCCCTGACCGCTTATCAGGCTTTTTTCTCCTATATTCAAATTACCATCCGACGCTATCACATCTGTAGGTTGTGGTTAAGTCATACTTTACGATTTTCTGACGGATCTTACTTTGAGAAATTCAATTTTTGTTCATTAACGCCTTGTGCCACGCTAAAGGCCCGCCCGGTCGGGGTGGTTCGGGATGATGTGGTTTGGCATGATTATTTCCGCCAGACGCCGATGCTTACGCCGACGCCGACGTCAACGCCGGATTTTTTGCGACACGGGACACTTAACGCTATCGCGTTAAAACACGCAATAATTAACTGCGCATACAACGAGGACTAACCGCACGCGGCATCCTCGTAGTTGTAGGAACGCCTATAATTTTTTTTTTTTTTTGGTAGGCGGAAGCGGTATACGCCTCGAAGCACCCGGTGTACTGCCACCGAACGCGCGAGTCGTAAAATAGCTGCTTGGAAGTTAGGCCGGCTAATCAGCCCGCATCAGTGGTCCTCTGGGGCATTCTGCAAATTATTTTCTTTTATTTCACTAAGGTGTTTACGCGGGCGAAAGTGGGGATTTCGGTTTCGGCATTCCAGGCGGTAAGTAAGACTGACCTAGCTTCGTTAGCGGATATGCCACGGTGGCGTAACACAAACCGCAAAACACCGGAAAGGGCTTGCGAGTATATAAGCGAGCGCTATGACCACGCCAGAGCACAGTTCTCCGGGACCAGTGGATAACGCAGCCTTCTCACCATGAACTCCCTGGTAAGACTGGCTGCTCTTTGATTTCGGCCCCACCACGCATGCTAGCTGTTTGAGCTGACGCATACCTGCAACAAAGCTTCGTGCACTGATGCTTATGTCGAAAGAAAACTAGGATCCGTATTGTCAAAGCACTTGATGCGCGACAGCGGTTATGAAGAGGTGGCCCGGCCGTTTGTTGGCTGACCAGAGGCAAACCTTTAGAGGTCATACACATGCAAAAAGACACGCAGGTTTGACGCAATGTTGGAATCTGAATGACGCGAAGCTTGTTTGAGTTGGCGATGCTGCAGCACTAGCGGATGACATGAGCATAGCCTCAACGCCTGTACCTTTTAGGTGTATGCCTCATGAGGTTGAAAGCGATGTATAATGATGCTTCTCAAGGGAACCACTCATGCAGAGGGAAACAGAACACATGTCTGCGTAGACTTAAGGCTTCATATCCCTTGCGCTCAGTGCCAGGTAGATTGGGCGGCGTTGGTCAATGAGGGGCACGTACCCATTTGCGCATGCGCATTGCCTAAGTTGTCAACTAAGGCACATAAATGTCCACTGGCAGATACGCAGTCACCCAAGTTATCTACTAGGCAAAGCCGCAGTCGGCCCATATCCTGTGCTCCGAATTGTTTACACCGGCTGTATTTTTTTTAGAAGGTCCTAATTTTTTTTAAATTACCTGTGGCAGATAGCACAATTCAACCCTTTGATCTAAATTACTCGACGAGGCGGCCATTAGTGAAATCAGAATGTTTCATTAAATAAATGCCATAGTTATGCTAATTAACTTTCTAGTTAATTACCTTACGGCATATTGTTAAATCTATCAATTATAGCCGGTGAGTTCGCTAGGCGTATCCACTTGGAACGAATTCGCTGGACTACGTCCAGTTACTTTTGTGCTTTAATGCATGAAACAGTGTTTTCTGAGAAGTAACTGGAGTGCCAATGAATTTCGTCAATCAGTGCCTAGGAACGTACGCTGTGCCTGAAAAACATACGCATAGTGGGAGTTTGTACATCACTGCGTCAATGGCATTTCTGATCAACGTTGAGTGTTAGTCAAATGAACACAGCGTTTGCCTGTCACGAATGACAGTCGCGCTAGCGGCATTTTGTAAAAGGAAATTATTCTGAAGCCCAGAGTAGACGCATTTAAAGCGTATTTAAGCGTCACTAAACGTTTGCAGAAGTGAAAAACTACGAGGCCATTTAGTAAGGCTCACTGTCGAATGACGTTTTACGAGGCCGAGACTACAGGTTTAGGCGATAAACGAAAATATGAAGGTGGTGAACAGTATGCAACCTTTTGGTCGCGATTATCATTTCGGGATCTCGAAATGATTTATTCTCTTTCATCTCATAAGAAATGGTTGGCAAGCAGAATGCTCAGAATGTAAGCGCGCCATGTCACAATAGGGAACGAGTATGACAGTGTGCCATTTTACACGAGGCATTCGTAAAATTTTGATAGAATGGGAAACTGTGCACGCATACTTCCTTGTTACTAAACATACATCGACAGCACACAGAGGCAGAGACACATCTAGAGCAATCATTCCTTGAGTACTGATTTTATGTTTTATCTACATTCGCATATCACCGCATTTCAACAAATTTCCATCTATTTCTCAAACAGCTCCACGGTTGCTTGCCGAACGTACTGATACGAGCCTTCCATACGCAGAAGACCACTTTACATATACGTCATTCGAACGAGGTGTCCGAAAAAACAAAGCTGTAGAAACACACCCTACTTGTAGGGCGTGTTTGACTTGTCTTCATTTGCGCTTTCAGATGACTGTACATTTTATGAACGTGTCTCGAAATTGGTTTCTCTGTAGTTTCACCAGAATGAATATTTCGTCTCGAAATATTGCGCGGGTGCTGTCTTTGTCACCAACGATGACTTCACTTGCTCGCTGCCGTGCTCGTCACAGGCAATCTTCATCGTAGGCTCCTCTCTGGTGGTGTGTGCCATGGCCGGTGGTCTGGGAGTTGGATACGGAGGAGGCTATGGACTGGGCTATGGAGGCGGCTTAGGCTACGGCGGAGGTCTTGGAGCTGGAGGAGTTGGCGTGGGAAGTAGCGTGACCTTGCTGAGAGGAGGTCCAGGATTCTCCAAGGCCGTGGCCGGACCGGCGTTCCTGATCAGGACGGTGCACCATGTGAATAAGGTGCACGGCGGAGGTGCCATCGTGGCTCACAGTGGTCTCGGAGGCGTCGGCGGAGGGCTCGGCTTCGGTGGTGGATACGGCGGTGGATACGGCGGTGGCCTTGGATATGGAGGTGGACTCGGATACGGCGGTGGTCTTAAGTACGGCGGATACGGCCTTAAGGGCTAGGTTAGGTGTGTGTTTTTGTGAGCCCTGTAGATAGAATCCGGTATGGCGCCATCGATGGAGACGGACAGTTATCGGCAGTGACTTCGACAACTATTGCTAGTTAGAATAATTGTGCTCTCCCCGAAGAGCAACGACAACTGAAAATGGGTGAAGTAGTCAACACTTTCGCGCTGCCGGCTTCGTGGTCTGCTTCTTGGCCAATCCCCGGTAGCGGTAAGAGCCATCGCTTGGCGAAAATACGAAGGTGGTGACCAGTGGTGAAGCGACTGTCCGTGCAGCAATGTACTTCTGGCAGAAGTCATTAAACCCAACACCAATGTTGCTACCACAAGTGGCCACAGAAGATTGAAGAATGATCGACTCAGGATCCTGGCAATACGGCGCAGTGTTCGAAGTCTGTCATCAGGAATGCTCGTAGGTACTTGGTGACTAATTATTAATAAAGATATTGTTGATAACTCTCCTTTGTGTTTTACATTCGCGCTTTGAGTGCATTTTACTATCAATGGCTTTGCATTTATAATGCTCGTCTCTGTAGCTTCTTTTCAAGCGAAGCTTGTATACGCTAGCCTGCGCCGGCGATGTAATGCTAAAACTCCGGCTCCAGCGGCGGCTAGCCAGCGCCGGAGTGTGAGTCATTAGAGAGGTTTAGCTTGTCCGGTAATCGGGTAAACGCGGGTGGACCGGGCGTTGGGGCGTGTTGGCGGAACCGTAAATGTGAGCGGCCTGTATGGTGCTGCCACCTGGTGGCGCAGAGATCAAACAGACGAAAACAGCTAATATTGCAGTAACCAAGTGTAACTTCGCTGGTGTAAATTTTAGGTAGCAACACGATTACGCCACTGCCGAAAATTTACACCAGCAGCGAAGTAGAATAGAAGCACGTCACTTCTCAAGGAAAACGAAGAAAATCGGCGCCTACATGTGCTTACGACTAGGTCTGTCTTGTCTTCCAAGCACTCAGGATGGCTACTTTTAGCTCCGGGTGTACTCGCAGCTGTTCGGCGATATCGTCAGCGCTTATTGTTCCCAAGAAGGTGGCCTCTCGCCTTGATCGTCCTTCGGCGGCGGGTTGATGGGGTCGCGAGACAGGCAGTCGGCATCAGAGTGTTTCCGTCCGGAATTGCAGATTCGGTGATATCATATCCTGGCAACCTGAGGCTCCATCGTGAAAGGCGGCCTCAAGGGCCCTTTATTTTGGCCCGCCAACGCAATGTGCGGTAGTCGCTTTCGACTTTAAAAGGCCTATCATGTAGGTAAGGCCAAAATTTTGCAGTAGCCCAAACGATATTTAGGGGATTCCTTTTCCGTCGTATACATACATAGAATAATTGGCTTCGGCTTTCGACAGCGAGCGGCCAGCGTATGCTATAACCTTTTCAAGTCCGTCTTTCCTTTGTCGCCGAGGCGGCCTACGCTACTTGTAGCGGTATGAATTTCGGGATTGGCATCTTCATCGAAGTGTGGAGGTGCCAGTGGCGACTACAAGAGTTATTTCGGTTCTTGAATTGCTTCGATCTGCTGTGTTTTCCAATTGAAGTCGAAGTATGAATTCATGAGGTGAGCCAGTGGGCTCGGCGATGCGGGAATAGTCTTTGACTAAGCGCCCGTAGTATAGGCGCACAGACCAAAGAAATCTGCGCGCTCATTTCTTTTCGGCGGGCTGTGGGAAGTTAGCGATGGCAGCGGTCTTCTGCGGATCTGGAGGTGTATTCTCTAAATGTTCACCTAAAGGAGACGTCAATTTTGGCTTGTGGCTCAAGTGCTGATTGGTTGTAGTGGGGACTAGCGACGAGGAAACAGGCGCGCAGAGTCAGTTTCCTTCTCGCTGCATGGCTGAGCTCCAGCCATGGTGAGCGGCGGCCGAAATGGACAGTCCAGTAGGGGGACACTTACAGAATACCCCCCAGGACGGACTCCAACTTTACTGATTACGTGACCCCAGAACAGAAGCTCTTCGTAAGCGAAGCAGCACTTTTCCGGTTTCAGGATGAGTCCACATGATTTCATTGCCTCAACAATGGTTCCAAGCCAGCTGACGTGATCGCCAAACTTTCGGTAATAAATGGCGACGTCAGCCAAGTAGACAAGACAGGTCTGCTACTTCAAGCAGACATCTTGTCCACAACATGCTGAAACATTGCAGCTGCTAAGAAAACCCCGAATGGCATGCCATTGAACTCGAAGACGCCGTCCGGCTGGGATAAACGCTGTCTTCTCTCGGTCCCTTTCGTCAACTTCAATTTGCCAATAACCATGTCTTAAGATCCATCCACGAAAAATACTTATCATTGCAGAGCCTGGCCAGCGCGTCGTCAATCCGTGCGAGAGGGCATACGTCCGTTTTCGTGACTTTGTTCAAGCGACAATAAACGATTCAAAACCCCAGAGTTCCACCCTTCTTCTTCTTTTAGAAGACCACAGAAGACGCCCACGGACTGTTCGACGACTGGATAATTCTGTCGCACAGCATTTCATAAACTTGTTGCTATATGGCTTCTCGTTCTCGTGTCGAAACTCGGTACGGGCTCTAATGGCGTACCTTAAAAGGAACAGCCAAGTGCTCTCTATGTTGAAACGAATAAAAATTCATTAGAATACACTGCTACAGTGAATACGGACAGAAACTGTGAACAGGAGAATAGACGATGAAGGATGTATATGTACACTCTTACCAAGGATACACCAATGACGCCACGTAGATAAAGTTTTTATCACCTCCTCCAAACGCCAGAGTCCCGAACTCTATCTGTCGATGACAGCGTAAGATTATGTAAATGTGTCGCATTCTCAGTCGTCACTCAAAATTTTCCGTACAGTAACCGAAGTGATGGCGAATATAGGCTCACTCTTATCTGCTATGCTTTTCTAGATTTCCTGTATTTACACAGTAACTCAACGCTCCTTTATGGTGGGTGCCTTTTCGGTGTACCGTGCACACACGCACTCAAAAGAGCTTAAAGCTCGCCTACACGCCGGACACGCAAGCAATGAAATAACCATTTTGTGGGCGATTCAGTTTAGTAACTATAGTAACGTATTTGATGACAACTGCTTCCCAAAGTGCTTCCGCATCTTCGCAAGAGCCTAATTGCACAGAATGTCACACGAAAGGAATTAAAATTGTCATCCACCCGAGTTTAGCACGCAGCTGCAAAAGAAACACATACCGGTTTCTCACAAAGAAAGCTTAGCAGTTGAAGGAAAATTCGCCCTGGTCTGGGGATCGAATCCGGTACCAACGGTGGTTGCTGTGTCATCTAAGTTAACCAAGAGGCTAGCAGATCGCACAACGAGGAGTGAATTGATCGACAACTCGAGCCACGGGGACACCGAATATGGCAAATGGGTTAAGCGGAATGCCGCCGAATGTTGCGTGTTGTATTGACAATTCAATGACGTATTATCGGTGGCCAGCTGGTCTTGCTGGGCGGCGAGCGATGCGCCTCAACGCGGAAAGCCGCGCGGTGATCTTTGCTGTATCGGGTGACCAGTATGACGAGGACGCAGGCCACGGTGACCGTGACCACGATGAGCACGAAGCTGAGCATGGCCTGCGCAGTGCCCAGGTCGTGCTCGCCTGGCGCCGGAGGGTAGGATGCGTCCATCAAGCGTTCCGTCGAGGGAGGGGCCGCGTCTGCAAAAACCGCCAGCAAGCATCGTCAAATGTCAGGGGTGTGCGAAAGTTCGAAACTTTTGAACAACGAATCGATTCGGTGTTCGAATCGAATAGTCACCACTCGAATGGAGTTCGAATGGAATAGTAACTATTCGAAAATCCCAATGCTTTTTTGTGAATGGCTGTCGAATAATTCACGTCGTTGAGTGTACACGATCAATCACCAAATTTAAGCGAAATTACGATAACTTTCTTCCCGTATACAGGGAACATAAATAGTAACATACAGTACTAAAGACATGCTTTATCGCTCAGACAACCAAGATTTTCCGATTAAACACGATTACTTGCAATAAAGCTTTGTTCAAACAGGTCATTCGGCAGTGGGTACTGTTTGGTACTATTTATTGATGCCCTAGACGGCACGCATTTTTATTTGGTAACAAGGCTGCCTTTGTTCGCATTATATGACAATGCATCACCTCGTATTCTCTAAACAGCCCTGAGTTTGAGAACAAACTGCTAAGTTGTTCTAAACGCTCTCTTGGTTCTTTTAGTGAAGCAGACTTTAAAATGTGCACTGCAATGATAGCAAATTATACAAACGTTTAAATATTGTGCATACCAATATGTGACTTTGATGTTAGTGGTGAGAAGGCTGCACTTTATTCAGAAACTATACTTAAAATACCTAATATTCGTTTCGACTCCCTGGTGGCATTTTTAAAATTATTATTCAATTCGAATCGCTTTTGACACTATTCGATTGGTATTCGAATTGGTCTGAAAGTACTTTTCGCACACTCGTATTAAATGCTGTCGAGCATGTATGCTGCATCACTTACTCATTTTTCCATGCATGTTCAAAGAGAGTCGGAACAGGTAAACACAGTCAAGCTAAACCAATATATCAATTCACCAAGATGGTGATGGGGGCGGCGATGATGACGATGTTGATGACGATTTAATAAAAAAATGTTGCAGTTTCACCCGATAGGCGAAACATCAATTGTGATAGAAAATTAGTAGAGAGCTATACGGAGTAAGGATAGTAGTTTTATCGGCTGTATAAACTTGGACACGTTCACTTACTAACTGAATTAACAAGCATGGTGTCAGCGCGCACAAGCAAACATGAATAGATCACACTCGATGACCGCAGACAATCGCTGTCAAAACGCTGGCGTGAGCGAGCGCGCCAGCAGCAGCGTACGAAGGTTCATGCGGTATATCGCTTCAACGGAAAATGAGCGTCGAAAGCACAGCGGAAAGGTAGAAACCGTGTTGCAGATCGCTTTCAAGATACGATGCGCGCGACCGCCCGCCACCGCGCAAAGTACAAGTTTCTCGCAAAGCAGAAAAAGCAGAAGCCGCACGCACTCCCTCCCGCGCTGTCTTCCCACTTTCCTACTTTCGCCTGCGAGATTTCAGTTCCGCTTGCGCCCGGTCACAAGATAGGCATTTGGTGCCGCAGCAAACGTCACTTTCCCTCCCTCCCATCCCCCCACGGTCTTTCGCGCCACGGAAAATGTCGCTTTTGCTCTCCGCCGTGCGCCCACTCCCCGTGAAAGCGCGCGTCCCTCGCGTGCTTTCACGCGCACATACAGCAGACAGCGCATGGCGGCGATTTTATCGCCCTTGGACTTTGTATGGAACCTCACGGCGACGGCGACAGCAGAAACCGGCTTGGAGTGTCCATATAATTGATATCGCAATAAAAGACATCTTTGTCCTGGTCTCCAACTCATAGGAACTGTTTCTCAGTCTCTCCGGAGCTTGATTGCGAACGTAAATTAGTTTGCAGTAGCTAATTTTGTTTTCAAAACTATTTTAAATTGATTTGGCAAAATAAGATCGATTAATACTGGAAGAACTGAACGTTAGCCTCATCCTTAACGGCGGTAAACCAGTGCGACATTACAGATTTCAAATTATTTTCCCTTGCACTGTGCCGTCTTAGCGCAGAGAAGGTTTTCGTAATCTACTATAGGTTGAATTGAGGGTTCCTTTAGAACGCAATGTAATCTTTCTTTACCGATCAACAATTACCAAGGCTCCAGTAGACGCTGTCGAAATCCGCGATGTCATAACAAGCTGACACGGCAACCTTAGTTCGGAGTGACCATTCGACTTCCCTTCCTCAGTCTTTTCTGGCCAACCAAACCTCTCCTCGAGTCAAACTGTCGTTTCTCTGTATTATAGAAGGATGATTTATTCCAACAGCTCCGCTTAATAATCATCTTCACTATGTGTTTAACCCTAACTCGCCACATCACAGCAACGCATAAGCATCGTCTTTAAAGATTTAGCAACGGGAAGTTTGCGGTAGCACTCACCCATTCGCTGAAGCGAGTGCGACTCGCCGGTCGTGCTTCCTTCGTGGCTCCCGGCTTCTCCATCGGCATCACGTGGCAGAGGAACGGCGCCGGCCGGGCTGCTCTCCGCGTTGATCGAGACCGGAGCGTCAGCCTCATCTCCAGGTCTGGTAAACACCATTGCGATGTCCGCACAGATGCTCACCGGAATCCCAAATACACGTCTTCGTCTTCGTCGTCCTCCTACACCAGCCAAACCCACTCACGCTCCCACGTGCTCATTTTATAATTCCAGCGGCACTCTGCATGGTGGTCTGCTGCGCCGTGCCCTTAGGCCCCAAGGGTGCAAGGAGGTCCCGGAGGCTCACCGGAAGACAGACACGTATAGTTTGCAGCTGCTTTCGACGCTGTGATTTCACCGCTACAGTTCTTGTTTCCTACTGTAAATGGCGGAGGCAACCGACGATTCTCCTGTAATCTAGGCTTTTATAGACCCTGGGCCGACATTGACCACACCAATACCAAAATACCTATACCAAAGATGGTGCCGGACAAACACTCTACTACTACCGTCCATCCTTACAGCCCGTGCCATCGCCTGGCAATGCGCTCCCCTCTACTGATGATGATTACGTATTATTATATTAAACTTGACAGTGGAACCTAACCACGCTCAGGGAGACTGTGCGCTCTACTCTTGATGATGATGATGGTGGTGGTCCTACTGGTTCTTTTTTCCCTCCTCTTCTTCTCCACTCCCTTTCAGCAAACCCTCAGTTAAAAAAAGCACACTTAACCTAGAGGCCTGCTTCAATTTCCTTATTCGAATCCATACGAAGCGAAGAAATTTTCTCATTAGGTAAACGTTCAATCGATTTCCGTTAAGTTGATCGCATTTAGGCTGAATTCTTTTTAGCACACGACGGGCCAAGAGGGGGAAATGGGTTTTCTTGCTCTCCACGCTCCCTTGAATTGATTTCGTTGTCTACAAATATATGAGTGCAGTTGAGATTTAGATAGTAGCCCGTTATGAAACAACGTGACAAGAACGTTTGCAGCAACAAGCCCCACGATAATACTAATCCAAGTACTAACCATCATTCGAATGGTAGCTGAACGATGATCCTGGCGATGATGATGATGATGATGATGATGTCATGGTGCATATCCCTTTTGTAGTTGGCCGATTTGCGTTCCCATGAGTAAATTTGATCATCTTTAGAGATAAAGCTCCCCATAGCGCTCATGCATTGAAATCGGTAACCGTAATTGTGCCTCGATGTTTCTACTCTGTGCAGGCGCGCAGGCTCAGACGACGAGATGTGATTCAGGCGGCACGCACAATCAACGTGACGCTGAGCCTCCCTCAGTATAGTGGCGCCAACTATTTCGGGCGCCTGTAAACGCATCCTTTCGCACACGCACCGTAAATTTTATTAATGACCATCGGATATTCCTGAAAAATATATACAGAATTAACTTTACACATTGTCCATACGTACATGATACGTGTAAATGCTTGTTTTTGCATCATAATATCAATGTTTTCAGCGCTACAAAAATGAGAAGTAGCAACATGGCGGCACCTTTCCGTTTGCCACTATCGTTCCCCAACATTTACTCTATTGCCAGAGTCCCCACTGGTTTATTTTGTTGGAAACTCCTCTATGTGCGGCTTGTGACCTCCGAGATCAGAAAAGCAAGAAGTGCGCCGGTGCAATCTCAGAGGCCGTGTGCTGCCTACCGGTCCTCCTTACCCCATGCACGGCCGCTACATACAACGCACAAGGTGTTGCATGTAGCGGCCGTGCCCCCATCTGTGCGAGCTCTACACGTGAGCGTGCGTGGCGTGCCACGCTTATATTCTGGTATTATTGACAGGTAAACCAGCAAGGGTGGACCGAAGACGTAACCGTTCATATCTTGACCCCAGCGCACAAATGGACGGTGACGATGAATGGTCATACGTACAAATACGGGGTGCTTTCCCACTCCTTGTCTACTTGTGCGCTGTTGTTCCTAAGACACGGATAACGAGAGAATCGTTGTGGCTATAAGCCAATGCCTAATTATCATCAATTGCTCGTTTCGGCCAAGCAAGAGGCTCAAGCATGGGGCCTTTTTGCACTTCCTGGTGAGATCTGTTGTGGAGAGAGCACCGATCAAATACTCTCTTGTGAGCAGTGCTTACAGAGCACGGGAAACTTTCTTTACAAATCATGTCCATCTCACCGGCGTGTCCCACAAAGTTCGTTCGATCTGCATCTTGCTACGGCGAGTGAATTCGTTCGTGGCTGATACAAGTAATTTCCAAGTATTCGGTGCGCGAAAACTAATATCAAGAGAGAAAATTATTATTATTACTGTGCTAGCGCTATTAATTACTTATTATTGTTGTGATAGCAATTATATGGACACTCTAGGCGAAATTGCGCGGTCCTTGTCGTCGCCGTGAGGTTCCGTATAAAGTCCACGGACGATAAAATCGTCGCCTCGCGCCGTGCGCTATATGTACGAGTGAAAGCATGCGACGGTGAGCCGGCAATGGCGGCTAGCGCACACAGGGGCGGGAAGCTTGAAGGAAGCGAAGTCTTCCTACTAAGTGGTGGTTCGTTGGGAAAGGGAAAGGTTGGCGCTATCTTCTGCAGCCCTTGAGGGAGCACGGCTCAGCGCCAACGGGGAGGGGAGAGAGGGAGGAGAAGGAGGGTATAGAGGAAGGTGTTGGTGTCGCCATGGCGGGGGCGAAGCAGACCGGTGGGCAGGAACGGGGTCACGCCATCCGGAGGGTAGGGCCTTGACAGCTCGCAGCTGGCCTGGTGTGGTCAGCCAGTCCAAGGCTGGGTGGTGGGGCAGGGCCGGAGGGCCTGTAAAGAAAGGAGCCAGCACCCATGGATGGCCGCAAGGTCATCCATGTGTGCTGGCGGTGTTAGAGAGTTGTTGAGAGCCCTGACGAGTCCAGGTACTCAACTACGCTGAGCAGGGCCGGGAGGTGGTTTCGACGGGGGAAGAGGATGTCCTCCTGTCGTGTGGTGGGAAGTCCAAGGCGGCGGAACTCCTGCAGGAGCAGTCCACGGGGTTGGTTGTGTGTCGGGCAGGCCAGCAGGAGGTGCTCCAGTGTCTCTGGCTCACCACAGGAGGCGCAGGCAGGTGAGGTGATGAGGCCAAGCCGATGGCGTCGTGCGGCTGTCCAGCAACAGCCGATTCTTAGCCGGAGTAGCAGCGAACTCTCCCTCCGTGCAAGGCCGCATTGCGGTAGCTGCCGTGGGGGGTGTCCCAAGGACACGCGCTTGTCAGGATGGGACACTGGAGATGCCGCTGAAGCCGGAGCCTCGTGAAGTCCGCGGCTGTGACTGCCGCACTCAAGGGGACGTCACCGTGGTGGGCACTCTTGGCTAGGGCATCAGCCTCCTCGTTGCCCGGATGCCTACCTGAGCAGGGATCCAGTGCAGGGACACCGGGCAACCTGCATCCTGTAGTGCCGCCAGTCGCGTTGAGAGGAGGGCGACCCCCAGGCTCGCCCTCTCTGGCCTCTGCAGGCTCAAGAGGGCTGCCTTGGAGTCGCAGAAGATTGCTGCTGGAGTCTCTGGGGGTTCCTCTGTGAGCAGGTCGACAGCAAGGTGGAGGCCTGCTACCTCCGCTGCTGTGGAGCTCGCATGGGCTGGAAGGCGACACTGCCTACTCTTCTGCAGGGCAGGTATGATGCACGCCGCCGTCGACGAGCCTGTGTCGGGGACCACGGAGCCATCGACGAACACCTGCAGATGGCCCTCAAGGTCCTCGTGGTGGAGTGAGGCCGCCGTCTGCTGCAATGCGCAGGTCGGTGATCGCCGCTTGGAGATGCCTGGTAGCTCCGTGGTGATGGCGATAGGAGGTCTCTGGGGTGGTCGACATGGTGCAGTGCCCGCCTGACATGCAGCCACTGAGTTCTGAGCTTTGAGGTGAGCCT
>NC_051162.1:162128316-162158059 GCF_013339745.2 Dermacentor silvarum | reverse complement strand
GTCGAAAATTTCGTAATGCAGAGCAAAAGTGTTAAAGTAAATAATATACTATTCACGAAAAAGTCGCAGTTTCGCCCGAAAGGCGTAGCATCGATTGCGATAGCAAATTAGTGGACAGGTATACAAAGTAAAGATAGTAGTTTTATCAGCCGTATAAACTTGTAAGCATAGGCATACGAACTAAATTAACAAGCATGGTGTCACGCGCAGACAAGCAAACATCTACGCATTTCACTCGATGACCGCGGAAACTGGCCGTCAAAACGCTGAAATGAGTCGGCGCAGCAGCAGCAGCAAGCGAATTGAGTTTCGTACCGGCGCTGGCATCAACGCCATCTTAGCAGCGAAGACACAGGGAGGGTGGACTCTGCCCCCGCTGCAGATGGCTTTCAAGATATAGCCGCGCGGGCTGGCGCTAGCGGCGCGGAACGCCCCCCCCCCTCTCCCCGAAGCCTTCCGGTGCGTTCTGCGCCGGAAGGAAGACTTCGTTTCCTTCAAGCTTCTCGCCCCTGTGTGCGCTAGCCGCCATTGCCGGCTCACCGTCGCATGCTTTCACTCGTACATATACCGCACGGCGCGAGGCGACGATTTTATCGTCCGTGGACTTTATACGGAACCTCACGGCGACGACAAGGACCGCGCAATTTCGCCTAGAGTGTCCATATAATTGCTATCACAACAATAATAAGTAATTAATAGCGCTAGCACAGTAATAATAATAATTTCTCCCTTGATATTAGTTTTCGCGCACCGAATACTTGGAAATTACTTGTATCAGCCACGAACGAATTCACTCGCCGTAGCAAGATGCAGATCGAACGAACTTTGTGGGACACGCCGGTGAGATGGACATGATTTGTAAAGATTCCCGTGCTCTGTAAGCACTGCTCATAAGAGAGTATTTGATCGGTGCTCTCTCCACAACAGATCTCACCAGGCAGTGCAAAAAGGCCCCATGCTTGAGCCTCTTGCTTGGCCGGAACGAGCAATTGATGATAATTAGGCATTGGCTTATAGCCACAACGATTCTCTCGTTATTCGTGTCTTAGGAACAACAGCGCACAAGTAGACAAGGAGTGGGAAAGCACCCCTATTTGTACGTATGACCATTCATCGTCACCGTCCATTTGTGCGCTGGGGTCAAGATATGAACGGTTACGTCTTCGGTCCACCCTTGCTGGTTTACCTGTCAATTAATACCAGAATATAAGCGTGGCACGCCACGCACGCTCACGTGTAGAGCTCGCACAGATGGGGCACGGCCGCTACATGCAACACCTTGTGCGTTGTATGTAGCGGCCGTGCATGGGGTAAGGAGGACCGGTAGGCAGCACACGGCCTCTGAGATTGCACCGGCGCACTTCTTGCTTTTCTGATCTCGGAGGTCACAAGCCGCACATAGAGGAGTTTCCAACAAAATAAACCAGTGGGGACTCTGGCAATAGAGTAAATGTTGGGGAACGATAGTGGCAAACGGAAAGGTGCCGCCATGTTGCTACTTCTCATTTTTGTAGCGCTGAAAACATTGATATTATGATGCAAAAACAAGCATTTACACGTATCATGTACGTATGGACAAAGTTAATTCTGTATATATTTTTCAGGAATATCCGATGGTCATTAATAAAATTTACGGTGCGTGTGCGAAAGGATGCGTTTACAGGCGCCCGAAATAGATGGCGCCACTATACTGAGGGAGGCTCAGCGTCACGTTGATTGTGCGTGCCGCCTGAATCACATCTCGTCGTCTGAGCCTGCGCGCCTGCACAGAGTAGAAACATGGAGGCACAATTACGGTTACCGATTTCAATGCATGAGCGCTATGGGGAGCTTTATCTCTAAAGATGATCAAATTTACTCATGGGAACGCAAATCGGCCAACTATAAAAGGGATATACACCATGACATCATCATCATCATCATCATCATCATCATCGCCAGGATCATCGTTCAGCTACCATTCGAATGATGGTTAGTACTTGGATTAGTCTTATCGTGGGGCTTGTTCCTACAAACGTTCTTGTCACGTTGTTTCATAACGGGCTACTATCTAAATCTCAACTGCACTCATATATTTGTAGACAACGAAATCAATTCAAGGGAGCGTGGAGAGCAAGAAAACCCATTTCCCCCTCTTGGCCCGTCGTGTGATAAAAAGAATTCAGCCTAAATGCGATCAACTTAACGGAAATCGATTAAACGTTTACCTAATGAGAAAATTTCTTCGCTTCGTATGGATTCGAATAAGGAAATTGAAGCAGGCCTCTAGGTTAAGTGTGCTTTTTTTAACTGAGGGTTTGCTGAAAGGGAGTGGAGAAGAAGAGGAGAGGAAAAAGAGCCAGTAGGACCACCATCATCATCATCAAGAGTAGAGCGCACAGTCTCCCTGAGCGCGGGTAGGTTCCACCGTCAAGTTTAATATAATAATACGTAATCATCATCAGTAGAGGGGAGCGCATTTCCAGGCGATGGCGCGGACTGTAAGGATGGATGGTAGTAGTAGAGTGTGTGTCCGGCACCATCTTTGGTATGGGTATTGTGGTGTTGGTGTGGTCAATGTCGGCACAGGGTCTATAATATGCCTAGATTAGAGCAGAAATCGTCGGTTGCCTCCACCATTTAAAGTAAGAAACAAGAACTGAAACGGCGAGATTACAGCGTCGAAAGCAGCTGCAAACTATACGTGTCTGCCTTCCGGTGAGCCTCCGGGACCTCCTTGTACCCTTCGGGCCCAAGGGCACTGCGCAGCGGACCACCATGCAGAGTGCCGCCGGAATTATAAAATAAGCACGTGTGAGCGTGAGTGGGTTTGGCTGGTGTAGGAGGACGAAGAAGACGAAGACGCGTATTTCGGATTCCGGTGAGCATCTGTGCGGACATCGCAATGGTGTTTACCAGACCTGGAGATGAGGCTGACGCTCCGGTCTCGATCAAGGCGGAGAGCAGCCCGGCAGGCGCCGTTCCTCTGCCACGTGATGCCGATGGAGAAGCCGGGAGCCACGAAGGAAGCACGACCGGCGAGTCGCACTCGCTTCAGCGAATGGGTGAGTGCTACCGCCAACTTCCCGTTGCTAAATCATTTAAGACGATGCTTATGCGTTGCTGTGATGTGGCGAGTTAGGGTTAAACAGATAGTGAGGATGATTATTAAGCGGAGCTGTTGGAATAAATTATCCTTCTATAATACAGCGCAACGACAGAGTTTTACTCGAGGAGAGGTTTGGTTGGCCAGAAAAGACTCAGGAAGGGAAGTCGGATGGTGACGCCGACCTAAGGTTCCCGTGCCAGCTTGTTATGACATCGCGAGTTTAGACAGCGTCTACTGGAGCCTTGGCAATAGTTGATCGGTAAAGAAAGATTACATTGCGTTCTAAAGGAACCCTCAATTCAACCTATAGCGGATTACGAAAACCTTCTCTGCTCCAAGACGTCGCAGTGTAAGGGAAAATAATTTGAAATCTATAATGTCGCACTGGCGTACCGCCGTTAAGGAATGAGGCTGACGTTCAGTTCTTCCAGTATTAATCGATTTTACTTTCCCAAATCAATTAAAATAGATTTTAAAACCCAATTAGCCACTGCAAACTAATTTCCATTCGCAATCTAGCTCCGGAGAGACTGAGAAACAGTTCCGATGAGATCGAGACCAGGACAAAGATGTCTTTTATTGCGAAAGCAATTATATGGACATTCCAAGCCGGTTTCTGCCGTCGTTATTGCCGTCGCCGTGAGGTTCCATATAAAGTCCAAGGGCGAAAAAATCCTCGCCGTGCGCTGTCTGCTGTATGTGCGTGTGAAAGCACGCGAGGGGCGTGTGCTTTCACGGGGAGCCAGCGCACGGCGGAGAGCAAAAGCGACGTCTTCCGTGGCGCGGAAGGCCGTGGGGGGATGGGAGGGAGGGAGGGAGGAGAAGTGACGTTTTCTGCGGCACCAAATGCCTATCTTGTGACCCGGCGCAAGGGGAACTGCAATCTCGCCGGCGAAAGGAGGAAAACGAGAAGGCAGCGCGGGAGGGAGGGCGTGCGGTTTATGCTCTCCGAGCAACTTGTACTTTGCGCGGTGGCGGGCGGTCGCGCACATCCTAATTTGAAAGCGATCTGCAACACGGCTCCAACGTTTGCGTTGTGCTTTCGACGCTCAGTTTCCATTGAAGCGATAGACCGCACGAAGCTTCGCTCACTGCTGCTGTCGCACTCGCTCACGCCAGCGTTTTGACAGCGGTTGTGTGCGGTCATCGAGTGTGATCTATTCATGTTTGCTTGTGCGCGCTGACACCATGCTTGTTAATTCAGTTAGTAAGCGAATGTGTCCAAGTTTATACAGCGGATAAAACTACTATCCTTACTCCGTATGGCTCTCTACTAATTTGCTATCACAATTGATGCTTCGCCTTTCGGGTGAAATTGGAACATTTTCTTATTAAATTATCATCAACATCGTCATCGTCATGATCGCCACCACCATCACCGTCTTGGTGAATTGATCTATGGGTTTAGCTTGACTGTGTTTACCTGTTCCGACTCTCTTTGAACATGCATAGTGCGTGAAGTACAGACGGAAAAATGAGATAACATGCAGCATACATGCTCGACAGCATTTAATACGAGTGTGCGAAAAGTACTTTCAGACCAATTCGAATACGAATCGAATAGTGTTAGAATCGAATCGAATTGAATAAGAATAAAAAAAAATGCCAGCGGGGAATCGAATCGAATATTAAATACTTTAAGTATAGTTTCTGAATAATGTACAGCCTTCTCACCACTAATATCAAAGGCAAATATTGGTAGACACAACATTGAAACGTTTGTACAATTTTATATCATTACACTGCACATTTTATAGCCTGCTTTATTAAAAGAACCAAGAGAGGTTCTCAAGCTCAGGGTTGTTTAGAGAATACGACGCGATGCATTATCATATAAAGCATAGAAAGGCAGCCTTGTTACCAAATAAAAAATGCATGCCGTCTAGGACATCAATAAACAGTAGCAAACAGTACCCACTGCCGAATGACCTGTTTGAACAAAGCTTTATTGCGAGTAATCGTGTTTAATCGGAAAATCTGTCTGAGCGATAAAGCATGTTTTTAGTACTGTATGTTACTATTTATGTTCCCTGTATACGGGAAGAAAGTTATCGTAATTTCGCTTAAATTTGGTGATTGATCGTGTACACTCAACGACGTGAATTATTCGACAGCCATTCACAAAAAAAGCATTGGGATTTTCGAATAGTCACTATTCCATTCGAAGTTCATTCGAGTGGTGACTATTCGATTCGAACACCGAATCGATTCGTTGTTCAAAAGTTTCGAACTTTCGCACACCCCTGACATTTGACGATGCTTGCGCTGGCGGTTTTTGCAGACGCGGCCCCTCCCTCGACGGAACGCTTGATGGACGCATCCTACCCTCCGGCGCCAGGCGAGCACGACCTGGGCACTGCGCAGGCCATGCTCAGCTTCGTGCTCATCGTGGTCACGGTCACCGTGGCCTGCGTCCTCGTCATACTGGTCACCCGATACAGCAAAGATCACCGCGCGGCTTTCCGCGTTGAGGCGCATCGCTCGCCGCCCAGCAAGACCAGCTGGCCACCGATAATACGTCATTGAATTGTCAATACAACACGCGACATTCAGCGGTATTCCGCTTAACCTATTTGCCATATTCGGTGTCCCCGTGGTTCGCGTTGTCGATCAATTCACTCCTCGTTGTGCGATCTGCTAGCCTCTTGGTTAACTTAGATGACACAGCAACCAGCGTTGGTACCGGATTCGATCCCCAGACCAGGGCGAATTTTCCTTCAACTGCTAAGCTTTCTTTGTGAGAAACCGGTATGTGTTTCTTTTGCAGCTGCGTGCTAAACTCGGGTGGATGAAAATTTTTATTCCTTTCGTGTGACATTCTGTGCAATTAGGCTTCTTGCGAAGATGCGGAAGCACTTTGGGAAGCAGTTGTCATCAAATACGTTACTATAGTTACTAAACTGAATCGCCCACAAAATGGTTATTTCATTGCTTGCGTGTCCGGCGTGTAGGCGAGCTTTAAGCTCTTTAGAGTGCGTGTGTGCACGGTACACCGAAAGGGCGCCCACCATAACGGAGCGTTGAGTTACTGTGTAAATACAGGAAATCTAGAAAAGAAGAATATAAGAGTGAGCCTATATTCGCCACCACTTCGGTTACTGTACGGAAAATTTTGAGTGACGACTGAGAATGCGACACATTTACATAATCTTACGCTGTCATCGACAGATAGAGTTCGGGACTCTGGCGTTTGGAGGAGGTGATAAAAACTTTATCTACGTGGCGTCATTGGTGTATCCTTGGTGAGAGTGTACATATACATCCTTCATCGTCTATTCTCCTGTTCACAGTTTCTGTCTGTATTCACTGTAGCAGTGTATTCTAATGAATTTTTATTCGTTTCAATATAGAGAACACTTGGCTGTTCCTTTTAAGGTACGCCATTAGAGCCCGTACCGAGTTTCGACACGAGAACGAGAAGCCATATAGCAACAAGTTTATGAAATACTGTGCGACAGAATTATCCAGTCGTCGAACAGTCCGTGGGCGTCTTCTGTGGTCTTCTAAAAAGAAGAAGGGTGGAACTCTGGGGTTTTGAATCGTTTATTGTCGCTTGAACAAAGTCACGAAAACGGACGTATGCCCTCTCGCACGGATTGACGACGCGCTGGCCAGGCTCTGCAATGATAAGTATTTTTCGTGGATGGATCTTAAGACATGGTTATTGGCAAATTGAAGTTGACGAAAGGGACCGAGAGAAGACAGCGTTTATCCCACCGGACGGCGTCTTCGAGTTCAATGGCATGCCATTCGGGGTTTTCTTAGCAGCTGCAATGTTTCAGCATGTTGTGGACAAGATGTCTGCTTGAAGTAGCAGACCTGTCTTGTCTACTTGGCTGACGTCGCCATTTATTACCGAAAGTTTGGCGATCACGTCAGCTGGCTTGGAACCATTGTTGAGGCAATGAAATCATGTGGACTCATCCTGAAACCGGAAAAGTGCTGCTTCGCTTACGAAGAGCTTCTGTTCTGGGGTCACGTATATATATAATCAGTAAAGTTGGAGTCCGTCCTGGGGGGTATTCTGTAAGTGTCCCCCTACTGGACTGTCCATTTCGGCCGCCGCTCACCATGGCTGGAGCTCAGCCATGCAGCGAGAAGGAAACTGACTCTGCGCGCCTGTTTCCTCGTCGCTAGTCTCCACTCCAACCAATCAGCACTTGAGCCACAAGCCAAAATGGATGTCTCCTTTAGGTGAACATTTAGAGAATACACCTCCAGATCCGCAGATGACCGCTGCCATCGCTAACTTCCCACAGCCCGCCGAAAAGAAATGAGTGCGCAGATTTTTTGGTCTGTGCGCCTATACTACGGGCGCTTAGTCAAAGACTATTCCCGCATCGCCGAGCCCACTGGCTCACCTCATGAATTCATACTTCGATTTCAATTGGAAAACACAGCAGATCGAAGCAATTCAAGAACCGAAATAACTCTTGTAGTCGCCACTGGCACCTCCACACTTCGTTGAAAACGCCAATCCCGAAATTCATACCGCTACAAGTAGCGTAGGCCGCCTCGGCGACAAAGACGGACTTGAAAAGGTTATAGCATATGCTGGACGCTCGCTGTCCGAAAGGCGAAGCCAAATATTCTATATATGTATACGACGGAAAAGGAATCCCCTAAGTATCGTTTGGGCTACTGCAAAATTTTGGCCTTACCTACATGATAGGCATTTAAAGTCGGAAGCGACTACCGCACATTGCGTTGGCGGGCCAAATTAAAGGGCCCTTGAGGCCGCCTTTCACGATGGAGCCCCAGGTTTCCAGGATATGATATCACCGAATCTGCAATTCCGGACGGAAACACTCTGATGCCGACTGCCTGCCTCGCGACCCCATCAACCCGCCGCCGAAGGACGACCAAGGCGGGAGGCCACCTTCTTGGGAACAATAAGCGCTAACGATATCGCCGAACAGCTGCGAGTACACCCGGAGCTAAAAGTAGCATGCTGAGTGCTTGGAAGACAAGACAGACCTAGTCGTAAGCACATGTAGGCGCGGATTTTCCTTCGTTTTCCTTGAGAAGTGACGTGCTTGTATTCTACTTCGCTGCTGGTGTTATTTTTCGGCAGTGGCGTAATCGTGATTCTACCGAAAATTTACACCAGCGAAGTTACACTTGGTTACTGCAATATTAGCTGTTTTCGTCTGTTTGATCTCTGCGCCACCAGGTGGCAGCACCATACAGGCCGCTCACATTTACGGTTCCGCCAACACGCCCCAACGCCCGGTCCACCCGCGTTTACCCGATTACCGGACAAGCTAAACCTCTCTAATGACTCGCACTCCGGCGCTGGCTAGCCGCCGCTGGAGCCGGAGTTTTACCATTACATCGCCGGCGCAGGCTAGTGTATAGAAGCTTCGCTTGAAAAGAAGCTACAGAGACGAGCATTATAAATGCAAAGCCCATTGATAGTAAAATGCACTCAAAGGGCGAATGTAAAACACAAAGGATAGTTATCAGCAATATCTTTATTAATAATTAGTCACCAAGTACCTACGATCATTCCTGATAACAGACTTCGAACACTGCGCCGTATTGCCAGGATCCTGAGTCGATCATTCTTCAATCTTCTGTGGCCACTTGTGGTAGCAACATTGGTGTTGGGTTTAATGACTTCTGCCAGAAGTACATTGCTGCACGGACACTCGCTTCACCACTGGTCACCACCTTCGTATTTTCGCCAAGCGATGGCTCTTACCGCTACCGGGGATTGGCCAAGAAGCAGAACACGAAGCCGGCAGTGCGAAAGTGTTGACTACTTCACCCATTTTCGTTGTCGTTGCTCTTCGGGGAGAGCACAATTATTCTAACTAGCAATAGTTGTCGAAGTCACTGCCGATAACTGTCCGTCTCCATCGATGGCGCCATACCGGATTCTATCTACAGGGCTCACAAAAACACACACCTAACCTAGCCCTTGAGGCCGTACCCGCCGTACTTAAGACCACCACCGTATCCTAGTCCACCTCCATATCCAAGGCCACCGCCGTATCCACCGCCATATCCACCACCGAAGCCGAGCCCTCCGCCGACGCCTCCGAGACCACTGTGAGCCACGATGGCACCTCCGCCGTGCACCTTATTCACATGGTGCACCGTCCTGATCAGGAACGCTGGTCCAGCCACGGCCTTGGAGAATCCTGGACCTCCTCTCAGCAAGGTCACGCTACTTCCCACGCCAACTCCTCCAGCTCCAAGACCTCCGCCGTAGCCTAAGCCGCCTCCATAGCCCAGTCCATAGCCTCCTCCATATCCAACTCCCAGACCACCGGCCATGACACACACCACCAGAGAGGAGCCTACGATGAAGATTGCCTGTGACGAGCACGGCAGCGAGCAAGTGAAGTCATCGTTAGTGACAAAGACAGCACCCACGCAATATTTCGAGACGAAATAATCATTCTGTTGAAACTACACAGAAACCAATTTCAAGACACGTTCATAAAATGTACAGTCATCTGAAAGTGGAAGTGAAGACAAGTCAAACACGCCCTACAAGTAGGGTGTGTTTCTACAGCTTTGTTTTTTCGGACACGTCGTTGGAATGACGTATATGTAAAGTGGTCTTCTGCGTATGGAAGGCTCGCATCAGTACGTTCGGCAAGCAGCCGTGGAGCTGTTTGAGAAATAGATGGAATTGTGTTGAAATGCGGTGATATGCGAATGTAGATAAAACATTATATCATTACTCAAGGAATGATTGCTCTAGATGTGTCTCTGCCTCTGTGTGCTGTCGATGTATGTTTAATAACAAAGAAGTATGCATGCACAGTTTCCCATTCTATCAAAATTTTACGAATGCTTCGTGTAAAATGGCACACTGTCATACTCGTTCCCTATTGTGACATGGCACGCTTACATTCTGAGCATTCTGTTTGCCAACCATTTCTTATGAGATGAAAGAGAATAAATCATTTCGAGATCCTGAAATGATAATCGCGACCAAAAGGTTGCATACTGTTCACCACCTTCATATTTTCGTTTATCGCCTAAACCTGTAGTCTCGCCTCGTAAAACGTCATTCGACAGTGAGCCTTACTAAATGGCCTCGTAGTTTTTCACTTCTGCAAAGGTGTAGTGACGCTTAAATACGCTTTAAATGCGTCTACTCTGGGCTTCAGAATAATTTCCTTTTACAAAATGCCGCTAGCACGACTGTCATTCGTGACAGGCAAACGCTGTGTTCATTTGACCTAACACTCAATGTTGATCAGAAATGCCATTGACGCAGTGATGTATACAAACTCCCACTATGCGTATGTTCAGACACAGCGTACGTTCCTAGGCACTGATTGACGAAATTCATTGGCACTCCAGTTACTTCTCAGAAAACACTGTTTCATGCATTAAAGCACAAAAGTAACTGGACGTAGTGCAGCGAATTACTTCCAAGTGGATACGCCTAGCGAACTCACCGGCTATAATTGATAGATTTAACAATATGACGTAAGATAATTAACTAGAAAGTTAATTAGCATAGCTATGGTATTTATTTAATGAAACATTCTGATTTCACTAATGGCCACCTCGTCGAGTAATTTAGATCAAAGGGTTGAATTGTGCTATCTGCCACAGGTAATTAAAAAAAATTAGGACCTTCTAAAAAAAATACAGCCGGTATAAACAATTCGGAGCACAGGATATGGGCCGACTGCGGCTTTGCCTAGTAGATAACTTGGGTCACTGCGTATCTGCCAGTGGACATTTATGTGCCTTAGTTGACAACTTAGGCAATGCGCATGCGCAACTGCGTACGTGCCCCTCATTGACCAACGCCGCCCAATCTACCTGGCACTGAGCGCAAGGAATATGAAGCCTTAAGTCTACGCAGACATGTGTTCTGTTTCCCTCTGCATGAGTTTCCCTTGAGAAGCATCATTATACATCGCTTTCAACCTCATGAGGCATACACCTAGAAGGTACAGGCGTTGATGCTATGCTCATGTCATCCTCGATAGTGCTGCTACATCGCTAACTCAAACAAGCTTCGCGTCATTCAGATTCCAACATTGCGTCAAACCTGCGTGTCTTTTTGCATGTGTATGACCTCTAAAGGTTTGCCTCTGGTCAGCCAACAAACGGCCGGGCCACCTCTTCATAACCGCTGTCGCGCATCAAGTGCTTTGACAATACGGATCCTAGTTTTCTTTCGACGGAAGCATCAGTGCACGAAGCTTTGTTACATGTATGCGTCAACTCAAACAGCTAGCATGCGTGGCTGGGGCCGAAATCAAAGAGCAGCCAGTCTTACCAGGGAGTTCATGGTGAGAAGGCTGCGTTATCCACTGGTCCCGGAGAACTGTGCTCTGGCGTGGTCATAGCGCTCGCTTATATACTCGCAAGCCCTTTCCGGTGTTTTGCGGTTTGTGTTACGCCACCGTGGCATATCCGCTAACGAAGCTAGGTCAGTCTTACTTACCGCCTGGAATGCCGAAACCGAAATCCCCGCTTTCGCCCGCGTAAACACCTTAGTGAAATAAAAGAAAATAATTTACAGAATGTCTCAGAGGACCACTGATGTGGGCTGATTAGCCGGCCTAACTTCCAAGCCGCTATTTTGCGACTCGCGCGTTCGGTGGCAGTACACCGGGTGCTTCGAGGCGTATACCGCTTTCCGCCTAAAAAAAAAAAAAAAATTAAAGGCGTTCCTACAACTACGAGGATGCCGCGTGCGGTTAGTCCTCGGAGTATGCGCCGTTAATTATTGCGTATTTTAACGCGATAGCGTTAAGTGACCCGTGTCGCAAAAAATGCGGCGTTGACGTCGGTGTCGGCGTTGGCGTAAGCATCGGCGTCTGGCGGAAATAATCATGCCAATTAAACCACATCATCCCGAACCACCCCGACCGCGCGGGATTTTAGCGTGGCACAAGGCGTTAATGAACAAAAATTGAATTTCTCAAAGTAAAATTCGTCAGAAAATCGTAAAGTATGACTTAACCACAACCTACCGATGTGATAGCGTCGGACTGTAATTCGATTATACGAGAAAAAAGCCTGATAAGCAGTCAGGGATCTTTGAATGCTATCACGTTCCACTTTTAAAGGTGAAGAAGCGTAAGTGCCCTCCAATTCTGATGGTGTTTCGCTGTAATTTGGTTCTAGGCAACATTGTGGGGAATGTTGAAAACCGAGCCTTTCTAAATTTTGTTGGACACGAGAATGGCATTTAACCAATTCATTTCGTCCTCAGTTGCTGGGTACTTGCGGCCATGGAGGCCTCATGCTTGCGGCGTGCCCGGCAGCTCGCAGCTGCATGTGTTTGTTGTTGATCCGGGGTTCCTTCACGCGTCGCGATAACGCCAATCTGCGCAATTTTTGGTTGCCGCACAAGAAGTAACACTGCCAAGAAGCCGAACTACGCAGTATCATGCATATATATATATATATATATATATATATATATATATATAGATATATCGCCACATATATAGTACATACATATATATATGTCTGTACTTTTTACCAAACGTCATAACAGAACAACTCGAACGCGTAGTTCTGTCGGAAAAAAGTAAATGCTCGTCGGCTAGCCCGGAAACCGGGATAAATCGGAATCATTTCCACAGCCCGAATGACTCCTTTTCAGATTTAAGCAATGAATTCAGTGCATAGACTAAAAATTCAGTAGCACAATACACTAAAAAAAAAATGGCGAGTTGACCTGCATGGCATGAGCGTCGTGTTTGTTGTCTTGTTTTCTTCGGCCCTTGCGCTGCCCGACTGCAAACCAAAACCAATGCGCAAGTTTACTGCTCGTCAAAAAAAAAAAAAAAAAAAGATCAAGTGCCTCATGTGCAGCCGCTGCAGGCATGCCCAAACACACGGTAAGTACGGAATGTCACTGAATGCTTACATTTTTGGGATTGCTGGTGCTTCATGAAACAAAATGTTCATTTCGAGATATAACAGTGCACAAAAACGACACCGCCACCACCAGTGTTGTGTGTGTGGTGCGTGTGAAACACAAGCTGGTGAAAACCAGCTTGTGTTGCGCTCGCGTCCAGACTTCGGAATGTCGAGTGGGAAAACATTAACGAGACGCCAGGGAACGACCACATCATACTCGACATCTCGGTACACCTGGGAAACTTCCCAAGAAGAAAGATACGCTCCACCAAAATCACGGAATGGGCAAAGTTACGGAGCGAAAGAGAAACTCAAGAAGGCCAAGCGATAACCGATCTGGAGGCCTGGGTTAGAGAACTGCAGGCATCGGTAGCCAAACACTCCAAGGAGGTTGCCCTCACCACGGACAATCCGGCAGTGGATCCGCGCCTCTTACACATGTGGGAAGCGCGCCGCAGTCTGCTTAGAAGATGGCGAAGGCAGCGGCACAACCGTAAGCTAAATATACGCATCACGAAACTAACGGACGAGGCAGAGCGCTATGCAGAGCAACTTGTACGACAGAACTGGGACCAGTTCTGTAACTCCCTCCAAGGAACGCTGGGCACTGCGAAGACGTGGACCATACTCAGACATCTCCTAGATCCGACCCTGAGCAAGAGAGAACGGAAGCACACGATGAGCCGAGTACTACACGACTTCGGAGGCACAGACGGTCAGCTATTGTGTGCCTTACAAAGTAGTTATATTGGCCAGCCGATACTTGGTGCAAAGCCAAAGGCTGACTACGCCGGACTGGAAAACAGCGAGCTCGACCGGGACACAACGCGTTCCGAGCTGACACGAGCGATCGCAAGACTCACTCGAAACACCACTCCTGGCAAGGACGGAATCACCAACAAGTTGCTACGTAACCTGGACGATGCAACCGTGTAGGCAATACTGGAACTCTTAAATGCGCACTGGGGCAGAGGGACCTTACCCCCAGAATTCAAGCATGCGGAGATTACGCTGATACTAAAGCCAGGAAAAACGCCCTGCCTGGAGAACCTAAGACCCATTTCGCTTACGTCTTGCCTCGGTAAATTGATGGAGCGTGTTATCTTAGACAGGCTACAGACGCATCTCGAAGAACGTCAACTGATGCCGAACACGGTGTTTGGTTTTCGGCCCACCTTGTCAACGCAAGACGTGCTTCTGCAGCTCAAAGAGGAAGTACTGACTGCAGCAACGCCGTGCTGCCCAAAAGCAATCCTCGCACTAGACCTAAAGGGAGCCTTTGACAACGTGGGCCACGAAGCCATACCAGCCAATCACAGTGACACGAATTGCAGCCGACGAACGTACAGCTACGTGAGGGCTTTTCTCACAGACCGCACAGCTACAATAGGGCTGGGAAATGTGAGGTCACAGCGAATAGACACACCTAACAGAGGAACGCCACAAGGAGCACTGCTGTCGCCGACACTTTTCAATGTGGCCATGATGAAGCTCCCAGCCCTACTCGAGAAAATACCGGGGATCAGACATGCCTTGTACGCAGATGACATCACGATATGGACGGTCGGCGGGTCCATAGGACAACAACAAGTGGCATTACAGGAAGCAGTAGACGTCGTAGCAAGCTACGCGGAGACATGCAGACTGCAATGCGCGCCGGAGAAGTCGGAGCTCCTCATAATAGAGAAGCGCTCACGAGGACGATCAACAGCCCCGGCACCAACCATCCACCTGCTAATAGGTCTTAGAGAAATTACCAAGGTAGACAGACTTCGGATCCTCGGCTTACACTTACAAAAGGACGGAGGTGGAGGATATGCCATACAGAAGCTGCAACACACGATCACGCAGATATTGCGCATGATTCAACGAATTACCAGCAGGAAGAGGGGACTCAAGGAACAGGACCTTATGCGACTAGTGCAGGCTCTGATTGTGAGCCGCATTGCGTACTCGGCACCATATATAAATTTCAGTAACGCGGAAATGGAGGTACTCGACCGGCTGATACGCAAGGCGTATAAGCAAGCACTAGGACTCCCACCCGGAACGGCTACTTTTCGCCTCTAGGAGACAGGGGTGTACAACAATGCACGGGAAATCATAGAGGCCCACCTCCTAAGCCAGAAGGAAAGACTACTACGCACAATAGCGGGACGCTGCGTCTTGGAGTGTCTTGGATACTCCGTACGGAAGACCAGCGCACCGACCAAAATCCCAACGCGAATACAGTAAACTATGCACGTCTCACCGATTCCCAGGAACATGCACCCAAACTTCCACATCGGACGGAGACAAACCCGAGCGCAGGCGCTCGCGAGAAAGTTTGGAAACCACCCCAATGTCTTGTACGTAGACGCGGCCAGCACCGCAAGAAGCACCGCATTCGTCACCAGCGTAGTCGATAATCACGGGACCGAAATAAATGCGTCGTCGGTTTCCAGAGTGAGCACTGCGGAGGCAGAGGAACTAGCGATAGCGTTAGCCATCACGACGAGACCGCACTGGGATTGCGTCATAGTTCTGACGGACTCTCAGACGGCATGCAGAAATTATTCCAGGGCCAAAATTTCCAGGGCCGCACAACGCATTCTGAATGGAGCGCGCCAGCTGCCATCATACATACAAGTCGTGTGGATTCCGGGGCATGAGTCCTTACGCGGCAATCAGCAGGCACACGCCTACGCCCGAGCGCATGCACACCGGGAGCCGCGAGATGACCGCGCCGAGGAGTTACAACCAGAGCCGATACCATTAACCTACACGCACATCCTACAACACTATCGCCTTTCACGAAGAACACTACCCCCACCGCATAATGCTCTGACGCGAGAGGAAGCCGTAATATGGCGAAAACTCCAAACTATCACATATCCACATTTGAGTGTTTACCACGCCATACACCCTGCGCTGTATTCCTATAAATGTCCACACTGCGATCAATGTACCACATGGTATGGGCTTGCGCAAACACACCACAGCTCACACCCATAACACACCCCACCACACGGCGATGGGAGGCAGCGCTGTCCAGCTCCGACTCGACGGACCAGCTCAACCTGGTCAACCGAGCGAGAAGGGCAGCTAAGGCCGCTGGACTCCTGGACTGAGGGGACCACCCTACTGCAGAGCGGAGGAGCAACCTACGCTCGCGTGCTCTTTCGATTAAAGTTTATTCACTCTCTCTCTCTCACACACACACACACACACACACACACACACACACACACACACACACACACACACACACACACACACACCACACACACACACACACACACACACACACACACACACACACACACACACACACACACACATCACACCACTCACACACACACACACACACACACACACACACACACACACACACACACACACACACACACACACACACACGCACACGCACACGCACACGCACACGCACACCACACACACACACACACACACACACACACACACACACACACACACACACACACACACACACAGAGACAGAAATATTGTGCACGCATGGTTGAACTCGTGCGACAAGCAGGGACATTTGTGGATTCGGAGCAACCAGGAAAGAATGTTTTTATTGCCACACGCAATGGAACTTGCTTTCATTCATTTCGCTGAGGATGGTGACAACACCCGCCGGCCGGCGCTTCACTGATGTGTTTCTCACACAAAATAATTAACCCACAGTGATTTGCAGGCCTTCATTTATTGCAGACTGACGCAGGTCGCAGTAAGCGCCACGTAATTATAATCATATCCACGTGCGTCGTGTCTGCCAGCGCCTTGGGGTTTGAAGTCGCATCCGCACCAACGCTCAGTTTGTACGACTCCATGCACGCCATCGCACATATCGATCTTTGATTTATGGGGAGCCCAAGTCGGCCGGACAAATCCATCCATGTACGGTGGGAGAAATTCGGGACTACTACCTTTTACCATTGTGCAGTTCCTAGGACCATAAACGTGCGGCGCGTATTCGTCGAAGCGAACGGCGAACATAGAGCGGCACACAGTGAGGTACCCAGCAATGGCGGACGGCTAGTTCAGACGACGGATGTGACGTCATGTGAAAACTATGTACTGCGTGCGCGAGATTGAGCCGCGATAGCCGGCTCACTCTCGCACGCTTTCACTCGTAAACACAGCATATGGCGCGCGCTGACGATTGCATCGCCCTTGGACTTTATACAGGACCTCACGGCGGCGCTGACGGCAATGCCGACGGTATATAGAAATGCGCCTAGAGTGTCCGTATAACTGCTATCGCAATAAATAAAAAAATTGTTATTGTTGTGCGGTGGTCCTGTATTATGCCCATGGAGCTATTACTGCTAGTATTTTTTATTTCGGTAGATTTACCCGAAATTAACGCACGCTGACGAATCAAAATGCATAAAAGTTCATCTTCAGGGCCACAGCTGTTAATACGCTTTGCTCGGGATAGCAAAGTGCGTATGGCGACAGCGGTAGACATGCTTCTTGTTTTTTTGTGTCGTTGCATTGTTTTTGTGACGCACAGAGTGTTCAGAACTTCGTAGCAGCGATGCATTAGGCTTGCAAAATGCAAAGCTTGCATTAAGCTTGCATTAAGCTATGCAGCTATGCTAAAGATGCTGCGCCGAAGATAGACAAGTACGAGCGGGTATCGACGCGGACAAGCACAGACTTTCAGCTAAATTGTATGGCGCATTTGTGGTAAGCTCTTCCAACTGACGCCTCTGACGGAAATAAAGTTGAAATTTTGCACTTGACCCTGTGGATATTCTCTCGTGCTTGTATATTTATGGCTCAGCATCTTTTCTTTAGCATTATAATGCAACTCGGCCAACAAGGCTTATTGTGCAATAAGATATCGTTGAGAAGTAAGTGCATACAGATTGAGTTAAAGTGCACATGAGAGTAGTAATACAGTCGATATTTTATTGTTGACAATGGGCTAAGCTGGTCTTTAAAGCTTCAGAAGTTGCTGATATATATATATATATATATATATATATATATATATATCTTACGGCAAGAAATTTGAAGTGGCCATAACATCTATATTTTAACATCAAAGTGAACAGCAGAGTGCCCCTATGCTGAAAGCATGATGTCGAAAATTTCGTAATGCAGAGCAAAAGTTTTAAAGTAAAATAATATACTATTCTCGAAAAAGTCGCAGTTTCGCCCGAAAGGCGAAGCATCGATTGCGATAGCAAATTAGTGGACAGGTATACAAAGTAAGGATAGTAGTTTTATCAGCCGTATAAACTTGTAAACATAGGCATACGAACTAAATTAACAAGCATGGTGCCACGCGCAGACAAGCAAACATCTACGCATTTCACTCGATGACCGCGGAAACTGGCTGTCAAAACGCTGGAATGAGTCGGCGCAGCAGCAGCAGCAAGCGAATTGAGTTTCGTGCCGGCGCTCGCAAGACACAGGGAGGGTGGACTCTGCCCCCGCCGCAGATAGCTTTCAAGATACAGCCGCGCGGGCTGGCGCTAGCGGCGCGGAACGCCCCCCCCCCCCCCCCCCCCTCTCCCCGAAGCCTTCCGGTGCGTTCTGCGCCGGAAGGAAGACTTCGCTTCCTTCAAGCTTCTCGCCCCTGTGTGCGCTAGCCGCCATTGCCGGCTCACCGTCGCATGCTTTCACTCGTACATATACCGCACGGCGCGAGGCGACGATTTTATCGTCCGTGGACTTTATACGGAACCTCACGGCGACGACAAGGACCGCGCAATTTCGCCTAGAGTGTCCATATAATTGCTATCACAACAATAATAAGTAATTAATAGCGCTAGCACAGTAATAATAATAATTTTCTCCCTTGATATTAGTTTTCGCGCACCGAATACTTGGAAATTACTTGTATCAGCCACGAACGAATTCACTCGCCGTAGCAAGATGCAGATCGAACGAACTTTGTGGGACACGCCGGTGAGATGGACATGATTTGTAAAGAAAGTTTCCCGTGCTCTGTAAGCACTGCTCATAAGAGAGTATTTGATCGGTGCTCTCTCCACAACAGATCTCACCAGGCAGTGCAAAAAGGCCCCATGCTTGAGCCTCTTGCTTGGCCGGAACGAGCAATTGATGATAATTAGGCATTGGCTTATAACCACAACGATTCTCTCGTTATCCGTGTCTTAGGAACAACAGCGCACAAGTAGACAAGGAGTGGGAAAGCACCCCGTATTTGTACGTATGACCATTCATCGTCACCGTCCATTTGTGCGCTGGGGTCAAGATATGAACGGTTACGTCTTCGGTTCACCCTTGCTGGTTTACCTGTCAATTAATACCAGAATATAAGCGTGACACGCCACGCACGCTCACGTGTAGAGCTCGCACAGATGGGGCACGGCCGCTACATGCAACACCTTGTGCGTTGTATGTAGCGGCCGTGCATGGGGTAAGGAGGACCGGTAGGCAGCACACGGCCTCTGAGATTGCACCGGCGCACTTCTTGCTTTTCTGATCTCGGAGGTCACAAGCCGCACATAGAGGAGTTTCCAACAAAATAAACCAGTGGGGACTCTGGCAATAGAGTAAATGTTGGGGAACGATAGTGGCAAACGGAAAGGGGCCGCCATGTTGCTACTTCTCATTTTTGTAGCGCTGAAAACATTGATATTATGATGCAAAAACAAGCATTTACACGTATCATGTACGTATGGACAATGTGTAAAGTTAATTCTGTATATATTTTTCAGGAATATCCGATGGTCATTAATAAAATTTACGGTGCGTGTGCGAAAGGATGCGTTTACAGGCGCCCGAAATAAATGGCGCCACTATACTGAGGGAGGCTCAGCGTCACGTTGATTGTGCGTGCCGCCTGAATCACATCTCGTCGTCTGAGCCTGCGCGCCTGCACAGAGTAGAAACATGGAGGCACAATTACGGTTACCGATTTCAATGCATGAGCGCTATGGGGAGCTTTTTCTCTAAAGCTGATCAAATTTACTCATGGGAACGCAAATCGGCAAACTACAAAAGGGATATGCACCATGACATCATCATCATCATCATTATCATCATCATCATCATCATCATCATCATCATCATCATCATCATCATCGCCAGGATCATCGTTCAGCTACCATTCGAATGATGGTTAGTACTTGGATTAGTCTTATCGTGGGGCTTGTTGCTGCAAACGTTCTTGTCACGTTGTTTCATAACGGGCTACTATCTAAATCTCAACTGCACTCATATATTTGTAGACAACGAAATCAATTCAAGGGAGCGTGGAGAGCAAGAAAACCCATTTGCCCCTCTTGGCCCGTCGTGTGCTAAAAAGAATTCAGCCTAAATTCGATCAACTTAACGGAAATCGATTGAACGTTTACCTAATGAGAAAATTTCTTCGCTTCGTATGGATTCGAATAAGGAAATTGAAGCAGGCCTCTAGGTTAAGTGTGCTTTTTTTAACTGAGGGTTTGCTGAAAGGGAGTGGAGAAGAAGAGGAGGGAAAAAAGAACCAGTAGGACCACCACCACCATCATCATCATCAAGAGTAGAGCGCACAGTCTCCCTGAGCGTGGTTAGGTTCCACTGTCAAGTTTAATATAATAATACCTAACCATCATCAGTAGAGGGGAGCGCATTGCCAGGCGATGGCACGGGCTGTCAGGAAGGACGGTAGTACTAGAGTGTTTGTCCGGCACCATCTTTGGTATGGGTATTTTGGTATTGGTGTGGTCAATGTCGGCCCAGGGTCTATAAAAGCCTAGATTACAGGAGAATCGTCGGTTGCCTCCGCCATTTACAGTAGGAAACAAGAACTGTAGCGGTGAGATCACAGCGTCGAAAGCAGCTGCAAACTATACGTGTCTGTCTTCCGGTGAGCCTCCGGGACCTCCTTGTACCCTTGGGGCCTAAGGGCACTGCGCAGCAGACCACCATGCAGAGTGCCGCTGGAATTATAAAATGAGCACGTGGGAGCGTGAGTGGGTTTGGCTGGTGTAGGAGGACGACGAAGACGAAGACGAAGACGTGTATTTGGGATTCCGGTGAGCATCTGTGCGGACATCGCAATGGTGTTTACCAGACCTGGAGATGAGGCTGACGCTCCGGTCTCGATCAACGCGGAGAGCAGCCCGGCCGGCGCCGTTCCTCTGCCACGTGATGCCGATGGAGAAGCCGGGAGCCACGAAGGAAGCACGACCGGCGAGTCGCACTCGCTTCAGCGAATGGGTGAGTGCTACAGCAAACTTCCCGTTGCTAAATCTTTAAAGACGATGCTTATGCGTTGCTGTGATGTGGCGAGTTAGGGTTAAACACATAGTGAAGATGATTATTAAGCGGAGCTGTTGGAATAAATTATCCTTCTATAATACAGCGAAACGACAGTTTGACTCGAGGAGAGGTTTGGTTGGCCAGAAAAGACTGAGGAAGGGAAGTCGAATGGTCACTCCGAACTAAGGTTCCCGTGTCAGCTTGTTATGACATCGCGGATTTCGACAGCGTCTACTGGAGCCTTGGTAATTGTTGATCGGTAAAGAAAGATTACATTGCGTTCTAAAGGAACCCTCAATTCAACCTATAGTAGATTACGAAAACCTTCTCTGCGCTAAGACGGCACAGTGCAAGGGAAAATAATTTGAAATCTGTAATGTCGCACTGGTTTACCGCCGTTAAGGATGAGGCTGACGTTCAGTTCTTCCAGTATTAATCAATCTTATTTTGCCAAATCAATTTAAAATAGTTTTGAAAACAAAATTAGCTACTGCAAACTAATTTACGTTCGCAATCAAGCTCCGGAGAGACTGAGAAACAGTTCCTATGAGTTGGAGACCAGGACAAAGATGTCTTTTATTGCGATATCAATTATATGGACACTCCAAGCCGGTTTCTGCTGTCGCCGTCGCCGTGAGGTTCCATACAATGTCCAAGGGCGATAAAATCGCCGCCATGCGCTGTCTGCTGTATTTGCGCGTGAAAGCACGCGAGGGACGCGCGCTTTCACGGGGAGTGGGCGCACGGCGGAGAGCAAAAGCGACGTCTTCCGTGGCGCGGAAGGCCGTGGGGGGATGGGAGGGAGGGAGGGGAAGCGACGTTTTCTGCGGCACCAAATGCCTATCTTGTGAGCGGGCGCAAGTGGAACTGGGATCTCACAGGCGAAAGTAGGAAAGCGGGAAGGCAACGCTGGAGGGAGGGCGTGTGGCTTCTGCTTTTTCTGCTTTGCGAGAAACTTGTACTTTGCGCGGTGGCGGGCGGTCGCGCGCATCGTATCTTGAAAGCGGTCTGCAACACGGTTTCTACCTTTCCGCTGTGCTTTCGACGCTCAGTTTCCGTTGAAGCGATATACCGCATGAACCTTCGTTCGCTGCTGCTGGCGCGCTCGCTCACGCCAGCGTTTTGACAGCGATTGTCTGCGGTCATCGAGTGTGATCTATTCATGTTTGCTTGTGCGCGCTGACACCATGCTTGTTAATTCAGTTAGTAAGTGAATGTGTCCAAGTTTATACAGCCGATAAAACTACTATCCTTACTCCGTATAGCTCTCTACTAATTTTCTATCACAATTGATGTTTTGCCTTTCGGGTGAAACTGCAACATTTTTTTTATAATAAATCATCATCAACATCGTCATCATCGCCTCCACCATCACCATCTTGGTGAATTGATCTATTCCTTTAGCTTGACTGTGTTTACCTGTTCCGACTCTCTTTGAACATGCATAGTACGTGAAGTACAGACGGAAAAATGAGTAAGTGATGCAGCATACATGCTCGACAGCATTTAATACGAGTGTGCGAGAAGTACTTTCAGACCAATTCCAATACCAATCGAATAGTGTCAAAAGCGATTCGAATTGAATAATAATTTAAAAAATGCCACCAGGGAGTCGAAACGAATATTAGGTATTTTAAGTATAGTTTCTGAATAAAGTGCAGCCTTCTCACCACTAACATCAAAGGCACATATTGGTATGCACAATATTTAAACGTTTGTATAATTTGCTATCATTGCAGTGCACATTTTAAAGTCTGCTTCACTAAAAGAACCAAGAGAGCGTTTAGAACAACTTAGTAGTTTGTTCTCAAACTCAGGGCTGTTTAGAGAATACGAGGTGATGCATTGTCATATAATGCGAACAAAGGCAGCCTTGTTACCAAATAAAAATGCGTGCCGTCTAGGGCATCAATAAATAGTACCAAACAGTACCCACTGCCGAATGACCTGTTTGAACAAAGCTTTATTGCGAGTAATCGTGTTTAATCGGAAAATGTTGGTTGTCTGAGCGATAAAGCATGTCTTTAGTACTGTATGTTACTATTTATGTTCCCTGTATACGGGAAGAAAGTTATCGTAATTTCGCTTAAATTTGGTGATTGATCGTGTACACTCAACGACGTGAATTATTCGACAGCCATTCACAAAAAAGCGTTGGGATTTTCGAATAGTTACTATTCCATTCGAACTCCATTCGAGTGGTGACTATTCGATTCGAACACCGAATCGATTCGTTGTTCAAAAGTTTCGAACTTTCGCACACCCCTGGTATTTGACGATGCTTGCTGGCGGTTTTTGCAGACGCGGCCCCTCCCTCGACGGAACGCTTGATGGACGCATCCTACCCTCCGGCGCCAGGCGAGCACGACCTGGGCACTGCGCAGGCCATGCTCAGCTTCGTGCTCATCGTGGTCACGGTCACCGTGGCCTGCGTCCTCGTCATACTGGTCACCCGATACAGCAAAGATCACCGCGCGGCTTTCCGCGTTGAGGCGCATCGCTCGCCGCCCAGCAAGACCAGCTGGCCACCGATAATACGTCATTGAATTGTCAATACAACACGCGACATTCGGCGGCATTCCGCTTAACCCATTTGCCATATTCGGTGTCCCCGTGGCTCGAGTTGTCGATCAATTCACTCCTCGTTGTGCGATCTGCTAGCCTCTTGGTTAACTTAGATGACACAGCAACCAGCGTTGGTACCGGATTCGATCCCCAGACCAGGGCGAATTTTCCTTCAACTGCTAAGCTTTCTTTGTGAGAAGCCGGTATGTGTTTCTTTTGCAGCTGCGTGCTAAACTCGGGTGGATGAAAATTTTAATTCTTTTCGCATGACGTTCTGTGCGCTTAGGCTTCTTGCGCAGATGCGGAAGCACTTTGGGAAGCAGTTGTCATCAAATACGTTACTATAGTTACTAAACTGAATCGCCCACAAAATGGTTATTTCATTGCTTGCGTGTCCGGCGTGTAGGCGAGCTTTAAGCTCTTTTGAGTGCGTGTGTGCACGGTACACCGAAAAGGCACCCACCATAAAGGAGCGTTGAGTTACTGTGTAAATACAGGGAATCTAGAAAAGCATAGCAGATAAGAGTGAGCCTATATAAACCATCACTTCGGTTACTGTACGGAAAATTTTGAGTGACGGCTGAGAATGCGAGACATTTACATAATCTTACGCTGTCATCGACAGATAGAGTTCGGGACTCTAGCGTTTGGATCGAGGAGGTGATAAAAACCTTATCTACGTGGCGTCATTGGTGTATCCTTGGTAAGAGTGTACATATACATCCTTCATCGTCTATTCTCCTGTTCACAGTTTCTGTCCGTATTCACTGTAGCAGTGTATTCTAATGAATTTTTATTCGTTTCAATATAGAGAGCACTTGGCTGTTCCTTTTAAGGTACGCCATTAGAGCCCGTACCGAGTTTCGACACGAGAACGAGAAGCCATATAGCAACAAGTTTATGAAATGCTGCGCGACAGAATTATCCAGTCGTCACCCGCCGTGGTTGCTCAGTGGCTATGGTGTTGGGCTGCTGAGCACGAGGTCGCGGGATCGAATCCCGGCCACGGCGGCCGCATTTCGATGGGGGCGAAATGCGAAAACACCCGTGTACTTAGATTTAGGTGCACGTTAAGAACCCCAGGTGGTCCAAATTTCCGGAGTCCCCCACTACGGCGTGCCTCATAATCAGTACTGGATTTGGCACGTAAAACTCCATAATTTAATTTAATTATCCAGTCGTCGAACAGTCCGTGGGCGTCTTCTAAAAGAAGAAGAAGGGTGGAACTCTGGGGTTTTGAATCGTTTATTGTCGCTTGAACAAAGTCACAAAAACGGACGTATGCCCTCTCCCACGGATTGACGACGCGCTGGACAGGCTCTGCAATGATAAGTATTTTTCGTGGATGGATCTTAAGACATGGTTACTGGCAAATTGAAGTTGACGAAAGGGACCGAGAGAAGACAGCGTTTATCCCGCCGGATGGCGTCTTCGAGTTCAATGTCATGCTCTTCGGGGTTTTCTTAGCAGCTGCAATGTTTCAGCATGTTGTGGACAAGATGTTGTCTGTTTGAAGTAGCAGACTTGTTTTGGTCTACTTGGTTGACGTCACCATTTTTTACCGAAAGCTTTGACGATCACGTCAGCTGGCTTGGAACCGTTGTCGAGGCAATGAAATCACGTGGACTCATCATGAAACCGGAAAAGTGCTGCTTCGCTTACGAAGAGCTTCTGTTCTGGGGTCACGTAATCAGTAAAGTTGGAGTCCGTCCTGGGGGGTATTCTGTAAGTGTCCACCTACTGGACTGTCCATTTCGGCCGCCGCTCACCATGGCTGGAGCTCAGCCATGCAGCGAGAAGGAAACTGACTGTGCGAGCCCGTTTCCTCGTCGCTAGTCCCCACTCCAACCAATCAGCACTTGAGCCACAAGCCAAAATTGACGTGTCCTTTAGGTGAACATTTAGAGAATACTCCTCCAGATCCGCAGATGACCGCTGCCATCGCTAACTTCCCACAGCCCGCCGAAAAGAAATGAGTGCGCAGATTTTTTTGTCTGTGCGCCTATACTACGGGCGCTTAGTCAAAGACTATTCCCGCATCGCCGAGCCCACTGGCTCACCTCATGAATTCATACGTCGACTTCAATTGGAAAACACAGCAGATCGAAGCAATTCAAGAACCGAAACAACTCTTGTAGTCGCCACTAGCACCTCCACACTTCGATGAAGATGCCAATCCCGAAATTCATACCGCTACAAGTAGCGTAGGCCGCCTCGGCGACAAGGAAAAGACGGACTTGAAAAGGTTATAGCATACGCTGGCCGCTCGCTGTCGAAAGCCGAAGCCAATTATTCTATGTATGTATACGACGGAAAAGGAATCCCCTAAATATTGTTTGGGCTACTGCAAAATTTTGGCCTTACCTACATGATAGGCATTTTAAAGTCGGAAGCGACTACCGCACATTGCGTTGGCGGGCCAAATTAAAGGGCCCTTGAGGCCGCCTTTCACGATGGAGCCTCAGGTTGCCAGAATTTGATATCACCGGAATCTGCAATTCCGGACGGAAACACTCTGATGCCGACTGCCTGTCTCGTGACTCCATCAACCCGCTGCCGAAGGACGATCAAGGCGAGATCGAGGACACCTTCTTAGGAACAATAAGCGCTGACGATATCGCCGAAAAGCTGCGAGTACACCCGGAGCTAAAAGTAGCCATCCTGAGTGCTTGGAAGACAAGACAGACCTAGTCGTAAGCACATGTAGGCGCGGATTTTCTTCGTTTTCCTTGAGAAGTGACGTGCTTGTATTCTACTTCGCTGCTGGTGTAAATTTTCGGCAGTGGCGTAATCGTGTTGCTGCTGAAAATTTACACCAGCAGCGAAGTTACACTTGGTTACTGCAATATTAGCTGTTTTTGTCTGTATGAGCTCTGCACCACCAGGTGGCAGCACCATACAGGCCGCTCACGTTTACGGTTCCGCCAACACGCCCCAACGCCCGGTCCGCCCGCGTTTACCCGACTACCGGACAAGCTAAACCTCTCTAGTGACTCACGCTCCGGTGCCGGCGAGCCGCCACTGGAGCCGGAGTTTTAGCATTACATCGCCGGCGCAGGCTAGCGTATACAAGCTTCGCTTGAAAAGAAGCTACAGAGACGAGCATTATAAATGCAAAGCCCATTGATAGTAAAACGCACTCATAGCGCGAATGTAAAACACACAGGATAGATATATACAATATCTTTATTAATTATTAGTCACCAAGTACCTACGAGCATTTCTGACGACAGACTTCGAATACTGTGCCGTATTGCCAGGATCCTGAGTCGATCATGCTTCAAGCTTCCATGGCCACATGTGGCTGCAACACTGATGTTGGGTTTAATGACTTCTGCCAGGAGTACATTGTTGCACGGACACTCGCTTCACCACTGGTCACCACCTTCGTATTTTCGCCAAGCGATGACTCTTACCACTACCGGGGATTGGTCAAGAAGCAGACCAAGAAGCCGGCAGCATGAAAGTGTTGACTACTTCACCCATTTTCTTTATCGTTGCTCTTTGGGGAGACCACAGTTATTCAAACTGGCAATAGTTGTCAAAGTCACTGCCAATAGCTGTCCGTCTCCATCGATGGCACCGTACCAGATTCTATCTACAGGGCTCACAAAAACACACACATAACCTAACCCTTGAAGCCGTAACCACCGTACTTAAGACCACCGCCGTATCCGAGTCCACCTCCATACCCAAGGGCGCCGCTGTATCCACCGCCGTATCCACCGCCGAAGCCGAGCCCTCCGCCGACGCCTCCGAGACCACTGTGAGCCACGATGGCACCTCCGCCGTGCACCTTGTTCACGTGGTGCACCGTCCTGATCAGAAACGCAGGTCCGGCCACGGCCTTGGAGAATCCTGGACCACCTCTCAGCAAGGTCACGCTACTTCCCACGCCAACTCCTCCAGCTCCAAGACCTCCGCCGTAGCCTAAGCCGCCTCCATAGCCCAGTCCATAGCCTCCTCCGTATCCAACTCCCAGACCACCGGCCATGGCAGACACCACCAGAGAGGAGCCTACGATGAAGATAGCCTGTGACGAGCACGGCAGTGAATAAGTGAAGTCATCGTTAGTGACAAAGACGGCAACCACGCAATATTTCGAGACGAAATATTCATTCTGTTGAAACTACACAAAAACCAATTTCGAGAGACGTTCATAAAATGTACAGTCATCTGAAAGCGCAAATGAAGACAAGTCAAACACGCCCTACAAGTAGGGTGTGTTTCTACAGCTTTGTTTTTTTGGACACCTCGTTCGAATGACGTATATCTAAAGTAGCCTTCTGCGTATGGAAGTCTCGCATCAGTACGTTCGGCAAGCAACCGTGGAGCTGTTTGAGAAATAGATGGAATTGTGTTGAAATGCGGTGATATGCGAATGTAGATAAAACATAAAATCAGTACTCAAGGAATGATTGCTCTAGATGTGTCTCCGCCTCTGTGTGCTATCGATGTATGTTTAGTAACAAGGAAGTATGCGTGCACAGTTTCCCATTCTATCAAAATATTACGAATGATTCGTGTAAAATGGCACACTGTCATACTCGTTCCCTATTGTTACATGGCGCGCTTAGATTCTGAGCGTTCTGTTTGCCAACCACTTCTTATGAGATGAAAGAGAATAAATAATTTCGAGATCCCGAAATGACAATAGCGACTGAAAGGTTGCATACTGTTCACACCTTCATATTTTCGTTTATCGCCTAAACCTGTAGTCTCGCCTCGTAAAAAGTCATTCGACAGTGAGCCTTACTAAATGGCCTCGTAGTTTTTCACTTCTGCAAAGGTGTAGTGACGCTTAAATACGCTTTAAATGCGTCTACTCTGGGCTTCAGAATAATTTCCTTTTACAAAATGCCGCTAGCACGACTGTCATTCGTGACAGGCAAACGCTGTGTCATTTGACTAACACTCAACGTTGATCAGAAATGCCATTGACAGCAGTGATGTACAAACTCCCACTATGCGTATGTTTTTCAGGCACAGCGTACGTTCCTAGGCACTGATTGACGAAATTCATTGGCACTCCAGTTACTTCTCAGAAACACTGTTTCATGCATTAAAGCACATAAGTAACTGGAAGTAGTCCAGCGAATTCGTTCCAAGTGGATACGCCTAGCGAACTCACCGGCTATAATTTATAGATTTAACAATATGACGTAAGGATAATTAACTAGAAAGTTAATTAGCATACTATGGCATTTATTTAATGAAACATTCTGATTTCACTAATGGCCGCCATGTCGAGTACTTTAGATCAAGGGGTTGCTTTGTGCTATGTGCCACAGGTAATTTTCTTAAAATTAGGACCTTCTAAAAAAAAATACAGCCGGTGTAAACAATTCGGCGCACAGGATATGGGCCGACTGCGGCTTTGCCTAGTAGATAACTTGGGTCACTGCGTATCTGCCAGTGGACATTTATGTGCCTTAGTTGACAACTTAGGCAATGCGCATGCGCAACTGGGTACGTGCCCCTCATTGACCAACGCCGGCCAATCTACCTGCCACTGAGCGCAAGGGATATGAAGCCTTAAGTCTACGCAGACATGTGTTCTGTTTCCCTCTGCATGAGTGGTTCCCTTGAGAAGCATCATTATACATCGCTTTCAACCTCATGAGGCATACACCTAAAAGGTACAGGCGTGAGGCTATGCTCATGTCATCCGCTAGTGCTGCAGCATCGCCAACTCAACAAGCTTCGCGTCATTCAGATTCCAACATTGCGTCAAACCTGCGTGTCTTTTTGCATGTGTATGACCTCTAAAGGTTTGCCTCTGGTCAGCCAACAAACGGCCGGGCCACCTCTTCATAACCGCTGTCGCGCATCAAGTGCTTTGACAATACGGATCCTAGTTTTCTTTCGACATAAGCATCAGTGCACGAAGCTTTGTTGCAGATATGCGTCAGCTACAAACAGCTAGCATGCGTGGTGGGGCCGAAATCAAAGAGCAGCCAGTCTTACCAGGGAGTTCATGGTGAGAAGGTGCGTTATCACTGG